>NW_025535008.1:0-128798 GCF_020615455.1 Coregonus clupeaformis
CTTACACTGAAACAGGACTTTGTCAGGGATTGACATAGCATATGTTGTAGCTAAAACATCTTTTGTGACTTCACCATTGTCAGATGTGTAGCTTTCTCTGAGAGTATTGTTGTGGTCTGCAGCGACGTCATCTTTTTCCTGTATGAATCAATCTTCCACTAGGCCATGACACGTGTGTAGAGGTGCTGCTGGAACAGGAGGTTTTCCACAAGACCGAGGGCAACTCTCGTTCAGCCCCCCTCCACTGAGCTGTGATCAATGACAACGAGGGGGCTGCAGAGATGCTGATTGACACTCTGGGGCCGGCCATTGTCAACGCCACTGACACCAAGAACCCGGTAACTACAGCACATGACAAAGTCTTTTTCTTCTGTAGAATAATGTTGTCTTGGGAATAAAATGACCTCTGGGGTTGGATGAGGGATTGTAGATTACTTTTAATACATCTATTAGTGATTTTATATTTCTATGGTATAAACAGGGTTAATTGAACAAACTTGTTTATAACAGTCCTACATGATATCGGTGAAATACGTTTCCTCTCTCTCCAAGACCCCCCCTGCATGCGGCGGCTTTCCACGGACCACGTGGAGTGTCTTCAGCTGCTGCTAGGCCACAACGCCCAGGTCAACTCCCCCGATGCCTCCGGGAAGACCTCCCTCATGATGGCTGCTGAGAACGGACAAACCAACGCTGTCGGTACGCAGCCCCCTTCCTCCGCTTTGCCTCGCCCAGCCGGCTTAAGTTCAACATGTCTGTTTTACATTTTAATAAGTCGCTTCATTTCCTAATTGAGTTTCTTTATGTTTCTCTGTCTGTGTCAGAGCTGTTGGTGAGCAGTGCCAAAGCAGAGCTCACCCTGCAGGATGCAGTCAAGAACACTGCTCTTCATCTGGCCTGCAGTAAGTTGAGCATCCCCACATGAAGATGACGTTCATCTGAACAGTTGGCTCTCTCTGGTTAAAATTTTGGTCTGACATGTTTGACTCTGGTTTTTAAAGGGGCATGAAACCAGTGCTTTGTTGATATTGGAGAAGATTACAGACAGGAACCTCATCAACTCGACTAACGCAGCCTTACAGACGTACGTATGGTTCAGCTGTATTAATTGGGCCAGAAGAATTGGTCCTCTGTAGCTCAGCTGGTAGAGCACGGCGCTTGTAACGCCAAGGTAGTGGGTTCGTTCCCGGGACCACCCATACACAAAAAAATTTATGCACGCATGACTGTAAGTCGCTTTGGATAAAAGCGTCTGCTAAATGGCATATTATAATTATATAATTAGAAGAAGTGCACTATATAGGGAATAGTCTGGCATTTGGGAGGTATCTTCATTTGCTTCTGGCTAATCTAACGGTACTTTCTCCTCAGGCCGTTACACGTTGCAGCCAGAAATGGTCTGACAGTGGTGGTTCAGGAGCTACTAGTGAAGGGTGCTAGCGTGCTAGCAGTCGATGAGAATGGTAAGATCCATAACGCTAACACTGTTTTCTTCTGTACTTCTCTTCTCAATGTGTCCACAAATGTTTCTCTCTAGTCCACTGCTTGGTTATTGTCTTAACTTTGTATCTCCTAGCCTGGTGTTATTTCATGTTTTTTCACCAAAAGTGTTGTAGTAAACGGTGATGCTCCTGAAGTGACCCTCTGCTGTTCTGTTTGAACCCCTCAGGTTACACGCCTGCCTTGGCCTGCGCCCCCAACAAAGACGTGGCGGACTGCCTGGCGCTGATCCTGGCCACCATGATGCCCGTGTCCCCCTGCAACCCTGCGCCCAGCCTGTCCTTCAGTGCCATTAACCACTACACCACCAGCCCCTCCAAGAGTGTGACCTTCGACAGCCTGCCCGTGCTGCGCAGCGAGCACAGCTCCTACTGCAGCTTCAACAACATCGGCCACCGCGAACACGATGGAGGCTTCTACAAGGATGAGGAACTCAACGACTCAGACTCAGAGACATACTGAGGGGGGTGGTGGTCGCTGCCCAGGAGGGGAGCCAAGGGCAGGCAGATGGACAGTGAAGTGGGGCAGAGGCCACAAACAAATCCACACATACACACCGTGTCTTAAATCACCACAGCCAGCTTTGGGAGGGCACGAGCCGAGACAGTCCGCACAGGAGCCTTAAGAGTCCCGCAGTTGGAGAGAGAGAGAAATGGAGGGAGGGAGGGAGAGGGGGGAGGCACAACAGGCTGGCTGGCCACACTCATCCTCTCATACCACCAGGTGTCCTTCCAGCAGATACTGGACTTCAGAGGAACTGCTGCCTGCTATACCCCACCTTTACCTTTACCCACAAAGGTCCTAAACGGTAGAAACTGTCCAGCCAACAGACAGACGGACACCTTATGACGGCAATAACCTGTAGTCCAAGGGGATAGTAGCACTTCACTGAGTGAAAAACAGACATGGACCAAAAGATGTGGAAGAAGCCTTTTCAAAACCTGTTTTGACAGTAGAAATGGGATTGAGCGTTTTGGGCTGAGAAAAACATAAGGAGTGATGTTTCATTTATGTTTTATGAGAGTGATGGTCATGTTTATCCGCACACTAAGACAGACAGAACGCACCTAGCCTCTTGGCTGTAATCCATGTGGGAGGAGGGGAAATCATTTATTTTTTATGAACAAACATTTAAATAAAATCATTCATGTCTTAAGCTCCTGACCCTCTGTGGGAACCAAAAAATCGTAGAGTAATTTCAAAGAATTTCCATCCCCAATGGCACCCTATTCCCTTTATAGTACACTACTTAAGACCAGGGCCCATAGGGTTCTGGTCAAAAGTAGTGTACTCTATAAAGAATAGGGTGCCATTTAGGACGTAAAGTTTTGCATTTGTATGACAGGACTATTTACATTTGTGTTATTAAACCTACCTGTCCTTTGCCCTCTAGAAAATATTTTAGAAAGAATACATGAATGAATAATTTACTTTCTTGTGATATTTATGTCATCATTTTGTGCCTTCTTTAGTTACTGAGGGGAGGTTAGGAGAGTAGGGGCAGCTGTATGAGCGAAAACAATGATGCACACTAAGTACTACAACGTTTGTGAAAAGCACTGATACTATTCCGAGGCAGAAAACATGCCTCCCTTGGAGAGGAGAAACATTGTAAACCAATGGTAGGACAGCAGCATTTAGATTTTCTTCTGTTGAAAAAAATATATATATATTATTTGTCTTGGTCTTATAATCAATGTATTTTGACAGGTTTTGCTTGCTTTAACTTCTTCAAAAAAATTAAACCACTCAATCCTTTTATGTGATTGCTTGTTCAAACCCCCGTTTTTGTCTCTTTTTGAAAATCATTTTAACTGGAAATATGTACAATACATATGCTATGTTCGTCAAATCAGGATCAGGAGGTTCACAGGTTTTTTCGTGTCCTTTTTTTTCTTTAAAAGGATGAAACTAGCATGTACATATGAAATGGTGACTGAATTCGAAACTCCCATGAATTCTTTCAGTATCTGAAGATTGCTGTATATTTTATGAGTAATACAATAAAGAAATGAGTTATGTTATTTAATAATGAACTATGGGTTATCTGTTTTATGTGACAACCGCAGTATCAATTTCTAGGTGACAGTGGTGCTAATCCCAAAAGAAAGGCTACATACAACAAGGAACAAGAAGTCTATTGGCAAAGTGATGAATATTTTTTATTTATTTATTTTTATTTATTTTATTTCACCTTTATTTAACCAGGTAAGCCAGCTGAGAACAGGTTCTCATTTACAACTGCGACCTGGCCAAGATAAAGCAAAGCAGTGCAATAAAAACAACACAGAGTTACATATGGGGTAAAAAACATAAAGTCAAAAATACAACAGAAAATATATATATACAGTGTGTGCAAATGTAGCAAGTTATGGAGGTAAGGCAATAAATAGGCTATAGTGCAAAATAATTACAATAGTATTAACACTGGAATGCTAGATGTGCAAGAGATTATGTACAAATAGAGATACTGGGGTGCAAAAGAGCAAAATAAAAACAATATAGGGATGAGGTAGTTGGGTGGGCTAATTTCAGATGGGCTGTGTACAGGTGCATTGATCGGTAAGGTGCTCTGACAACTGATGCTTAAAGTTAGTGAGGGAGAAAAGAGTCTCCAGCTTCAGAGATTTTTGCAATTCGTTCCAGTCATTGGCAGCAGAGAACTGGAAGGAATGGCGGCCAAAGGAGGTGTTGGCTTTGGGAATGACCAGTGAGATATATATTATTATAATATTGCATGTACCTTGGCCTAACGGTGTGGGTTATGTATTTTATTTTTCATGGCGTCCTCAACATTACAGTTTTAAGGGCAACAATAGCCTAAATTTGTTTACAACTCGCAGGATTTCCATACATGAGCTTTCAACAACACAGAGAGTTGCATCAGCACGAGATCGAAAGTGCGTCAAATCTGTACAGGTCATTGTTACGTCATCACTGATAAACGTTGAAACTGATCAGAAACCGCTGGAGCAGTTCAGTCTAATCCTCCCTAGTGCTGGAGGATTGCGTTTGTTTTCGCTCTGGATGCGCGTTCATTTTGGCAAGGAAATGTGCTGATTTTGCAAGGAGATGGAGAATAAAGAGTTCAAGGTAGACATGTTATTTATTTTTAAATCTTCAATTATATTAATTACTGTGGATTAAATATTGTTTAACAAATGAAATAATGTGCTATTCATGCTGTAATATCAAACTAGAAAGTCTATGGCCGGGGAGTCATGAGAGTTGGCTAAAGGTACAGTAGGGTCAAATGGGGGTCAATGGTTATGACAGCACCTTCATAAATTCGTCCAAAATGGCACCCTATTCCCTATGTAGGCTAGTGTACTACTTTTGACTAGGAGCCATAGAAGGGTTGGCTGACGAAAATGATGCTCGCGCATCGATGGCCGGAAGTCGTGTATCTTGTTATGATTCTGAACCTCAGCTAACAACAAGCTGCCATGTGGGGAATCGTAGCTCTGTGGCATGTTTCAGCTCGTTGTATGGTGTTATTGATACCATGTCTTGTTTTGAGGTGTTTTGACTGATATCATGTCTATGCAATGACGAAAATTCGCTACCTAGCTAACCAACAACAACTGTAACAATGTATTTGAGACGAGTTCATTGTTCAAATGTATTTATGTTTGCATTAAACATTTAGAGACTAAATATAGTTTACATGTTGTCTAAGTCAAACCCTGTCTATTTTGCCCCATAGTTGCATGCCAGTTTTGTTGCTTAACAACCAACCCCTCTATAGAGTCCCACAGTGGAGGTGTGATAATACCCATAAAACCTAGCGGTCAAACAGGGAAATGGTTCCAATCGTTTTTCCACCATTCATTTTTCCCATAGGCGATTTTAGAAACACATAAAATAAGGGCTGTATTTCGTGTAGGCTTACCCTGGCGTGACGTTTTTGTAACCATGTAAATCTCTCTCGGACAAGTTGATGTATTTGATGTATTTTTCTATTACATGTATGACATTTCATTGAGATATTTTGTGTTTTAATGACGCATAATTGAATTCCAGCCTAACTCTGCTTTCTGTTGTCGCCATCAGGATGCAGTGGTGACCAGTGGCGGCTCCTGAAAAAATTCTCAGGAGGGGCAATTTTTCTGATGATTTAGGTGACCTACACACATTTAAAAAAGATATGTCCAGCAACAACATGAAGACAGGGGCAGCATATAAGTCAATACCAGAAGCATTTATTGACTGATCTCAAAAGTGTTGGCTTACCAGGGTTGGTGGAGCCCTCAGTTTCATCTTTGCCTCGCAAAGCTAACTCAAACACTCCGCAAAACTTCACACACTGGATTAGCCGGCTGAGGATGTGGCGGTTCTTGCTAATGTCGTAGTAAATATATTTGTTATAGTGAATATGGAATATGATATGTTGAGTAAAATGTTGTGCTAAGATCTATTTAGGTCAGGAGCTGGTTATAAGTTCTGTTCCTATCCAATAACAATGGACAAAAGGGTCCTATCTTGTCAGCCTTGTCAGCAGGTGGCCAAGGACAACACCCACGCCATAGGCCTCTCAGTTCTTCCAACTCACGAGTTCTTGCTCTGAGGACACACACACACACAAACACACACACACACACACACACATCATCACTGTTAAACACACACACACACACACACATCATCACTGTTAAACACACACACACACACACACACACAAAAATCCCCTCTCTTAGGCTGAACATTTGAAGACAGAGAACCCGACTCAGAGCCAATGCAACAGTGACAGTAGCCTGCAGGGGACCTCGCCCAACTCATCAGGACCAATCAGAAGATCAGAACTACTAGATTGAACCTACTTCATTTATTGCATAAAATGTCTGCACACAATGTTTCGGGGCTCTCTTCAGAAATAATAATAATAATAATAATAATAATAATATGCCATTTAGCAGACGCTTTTATCCAAAGCGACTTACAGTCATGCGTGCATACATTTTTGTGTATGGGTGGTCCCGGGGATCGAACCCACTACCTTGGCGTTACAAGCACCATGCTCTACCAGCTGAGCTACAGAAAGTGGATACTCATGGATGCGCATTGCAATTGTAAAATGTCAACACAATTGGAGACACCACGTCATTTTTGGAGACATGTTATTGACAGTAAACTATTGTAGATGCGACTGCTAACTAAATAAAACATTTTAGCTGGCTAGCTAATCATCTTAGCTAAATGTGGGGCAAACAATTCAGTTATTTACCGTTAATTTGAGGGATTGGGGTGAAAGAAATCGAGTTACATAGTGATACTTTACGATATACTGTATTGACAATATCGCAATATTTTAGCGCTAGTTGGCTGTACCTGCACCAAAACACCATTATTGTTCCTTCATAGCTTGTTCTCAATCTTTTCACATTGGGAGCAAATTTGTTTTCAGCACTTTTATTTCCATGACTGATCAAAACTCGTTCTCATGGCTTTCTGATCCCTCTGCAACAGACATATGGTGCGCAATAAAATCACAGTATCGAATCGCAATACGTATAGAATCATGAGACTCGCAATGCTGATGCATATATCTTATCGTGAGGTTCCTGGCAATTCCCAGCCCAAGTTCATTTGCCACAACAAATCTCTTCGCTAGCAAACGCGATGTCTTCTCCAAAACGGCAATGTGTCTCCAGCAATGTTTACTTTTTTGACGTTCTATGGCATCTCCACTTTCCAAGCATATATGACCACATGTAATATTTTGGTAAGTGATGCAAATAGTGAACTATGTAGGGCCAGGATGTAAAATATATGTAGCTGCAGCAATTTCTCTTATCTGATATGGTAAGTAATGGGGCTTAATTTATAGCTCCCTAAGAGTTTGACGAACGGGTCCGTGAACGCGATTCCAGATATATTTACCTCTGAATAAACTGCCTTTATTACACCATATCCACATCCAGTAAACTTGTGATTATCAACACTAACCTCATCGTTGTGGCGGCGGACAGCTAGCCTGTATCCCTCGTCATCCAGTTGAGTGAGTGGCAATGTCTTTTTCGTTCGTACCAATTTTTGGAAAATCCTCGGGTGTAGGACTTTCCGCCTTTAGTAGAAACCTGTTGAATTATTAAATTTGGTCTGGGGAGGTCCTAATTGTTTCGTTGCCAATTTATCTTAATTTGTTCGCCGACAAAAAGGAACTTCTTTCAAACAATCCACTCTTTTCTCAGTTACGTTCATGGTTACGTAACGTATGACGAAAGCGCGTAAGTGCAAGCCCACAGACACCCATTGAGATTGTATTGAAGGCTCTGAAATTTGAAAAAAATAGATTTTACATGGGAGTCTATTACAGACTTCTGGGCGATTTTCAACCTGACTGAAATCGCCCCAAAAGGGGGGGGAGCCATTTGAAGCACGACTTTAGCCTGATTCGACATTTAGTGGCAGTGTGGCACTGTGGCAGATCAGACGTATAGATTACAACACTGATAACTACTGTTGCCGTGATATAATTGATTAGAAAAAAAATCCCTTCCTTTTCCCGTTTGGCAGTGCGTCGCCCATTTCGCCCTATTGAACAGGCCGCCCCTGGTGGTGACGTTCACTACCGTGACCCACAAGGATGAAACTTCCCAGACCAGCCTCACCCTCAGCAGGGGAAAGAGAAGCTACCCAGACCTACACACCTTTGTGCAGGACATGAAGGACGAGTAAGTTGCTCTTTGGCTTCCCCATGCATCCCCTAGATATGTTCCCTATCTCAATTGCATACTCCTCGTGTCCTCTCTTCTCAAAACCCATTGGATGAGAAAGCCAGAGGTCCCGCCCTTCTGAACTTCTCATCCATTGGGTTTTGAGAAGGAGGCGAGGAGATTGAGAGTCTCCCATAGTCTCGGGCCAATACAAAGGACTCAACGGACCAAATAACCAATCAGGGATGTCTGGGTGTGGCCTAGTTCCATAGAGGTCCATCCATAACGTAGTCTAAGATAATAGAGGTAACGTCCATCCATAACGTAATCTAAGATAATAGAGGTAATGTCCATCCATAACGTAATCTAAAATAATAGAGGTAATGTCCATCCATAACGTAATCTAAAATAATAGAGGTAATGTCCATCCATAACGTAATCTAAAATAATAGAGGTAATGTCCATCCATAACGTAGTCTAAGATAATAGAGGTAATGTCATGTGGTTCATTGTGTACTTGCATTTATTTACTTTTCAGCCATTGGAATCTGCTGAGTGAGAATATGCGTGCCGGGGTGAGTTATAGTCACCTCTAAAGTAGTTAATGTTGGTAAAATGGACCAAGCATTCATTTGTGGAAATCCTGCAAGACCTTTAATCCTGAACCACTGCTTTAATTGACTAGCTTGAGTAAATGGTTCTACGTTTTATATCAGTGCAGCCCCTTTAACAAACTAACTCTGTATGGTCTTTTAACATTGCAGATGAGCAGACATGAGTTTAGTGCCAAGTGCATGGATATTGTAGCATGGGTGATGGAGTCTACATCCACTGTGGTTGTTCCCGCCCTTGACCTCACCATGCAGATAGAGCTCTCTGATTCGCCAAGCTCTTCTGGATCAGGAAGTAATGAGGCAGGAGAGGTGACCTCTCTTGGCCGCAGCGTCAGATTCAGCTGTAGTGGAGGAGCCAGCAGGTGCACCAGCGCCAGAACTGCCTACAGCACACGCACTCCCACGCCTTTCCCCTCCTCTCACAGGTACCTAGCCCTTTCCCCTCCTCTCACAGGTACCTAGCCCTATCCCCTCCTCTCACAGGTACCTAGCCCTATCCACGCCTCTCACAGGTACCTAGCCCTATCCATGCCTCTCACAGGTACCTAGCCCTATCCACGCCTCTCACAGGTACCTAGCCCTATCCATGCCTCTCACAGGTACCTAGCCCTATCCCCTCCTCTCACAGGTACCTAGCCCTATCCTCTCCTCGCACAGGTACCTAGCCCTATCCCCTCCTCTCACAGGTACCTAGCCCTATCCTCTCCTCTCACAGGTACCTAGCCCCTATCCCCTCCTCTCACAGGTACCTAGCCCTATCCACGCCTCTCAAAGGTACCTAGCCCTATCCCCTCCTCTCACAGGTACCTAGCCCTATCCACGCCTCTCACAGGTACCTAGCCCTATCCCCGCCTCTCACAGGTACCTAGCCCCTATCCATGCCTCTCACAGGTACCTAGCCCTATCCCCTCCTCTCACAGGTACCTAGCCCTATCCTCGCCTCTCACAGGTACCTAGCCCTATCCCCTCCTCTCAAAGGTACCTAGCCTTATCCTCTCCTCTCACAGGTACCTAGCCCTATCCCCTCCTCTCACAGGTACCTAGCCCTATCCATGCCTCTAACAGGTACCTAGCCCTATCCCCTCCTCTCACAGGTACCTAGCCCTATCCACGCCTCTCAAAGGTACCTAGCCTTATCCCTCCTCTCACAGGTACCTAGCCCTATCCATGCCTCTAACAGGTACCTAGCCCTATCCATGCCTCTCACAGGTACCTAGCCCTATCCCCTCCTCTCAAAGGTACCTAGCCCTATCAACTCCTCTCACAGGTACCTAGCCCTATCCCCTCCTCTCAAAGGTACCTAGCCCTATCCTCTCCTCTCACAGGTACCTACCCCTATCCCCTCCTCTCACAGGTACCTACCCCTATCCACGCCTCTCAAAGGTACCTAGCCCTATCCCCTCCTCTCACAGGTACCTACCCCTATCCACGCCTCTCAAAGGTACCTAGCCCTATCCCCTCCTTTCACAGGTACCTAGCCCTATCCCCTCCTCTCACAGGTACCTAGCCCTATCCACGCCTCTCACAGGTACCTAGCCCTATCCCCTCCTCTCACAGGTACCTAGCCCTATCCCCTCCTCTCACAGGTACCTAGCCCTATCCCCTCCTCTCACAGGTACCTAGCCCTATCCCCTCCTCTCACAGATACCTAGCTCTATCCCCTCCTCTTTTTGCAGGTATTTCCTGTTATAGGTACAAATATCCATTCCAGATCCACTTAGTGAGAAATACTACTTAGACACTACACAACCACTCTAAAATGTTTACTCTGAATGTTAATGTTTGGTCTGAGTGTGGTTTGAGATGGTTCACAATGCTTCCTTTGAATAACAATAACAAGGTTGAGTTTGTGTCCCAAATTCTTGGATCATATTTTTTATTTTGTTACCATGTACTATTCATTTCTGTTGTGCATTCTGCAGGTCCATGACCTCTTTGCTAAGTGAGAACGAAGAGCGATATGTCTCCTCACCTGAGGGTGGCGATAGAGAGATGAGACACAGACCACACTCAGCACCACTGAGATCTGTGTTTGGCATCTCTGAGGACTCTGTCTTCGACATGGTCCAGAGCGGCCAGTCGCAGGGTGACATCGTACCGCCGCCCAAACGGAGTAGACAGGAGAAATAAAGACCTAGCAAAATGTCAACGGATGGCAAGTTTATGATGGGTATTGTCGAGTTGGTTATAAACCTTCTCAACTCCAGATTGGCTGAGCTAATGCGAAGTGTCAGTCAGGGAACTCTAGTTCTGCTGACTGGAAGTATCTCAGCAAGTCAACAGTTTGCCCAAGAGATGCTAAGCATGGCGACTTCTAAGATGTATTCCCATGCCATAGAGCATATTGCGCTCGGCCACAAGTCTCCCCTTGAGTTAGAGAGGGAGCTTGAGGCCATCTTGGGTCCTCTGGCTGGCAGGTCATAGTCATCATCATAGATAGCATCATCAAGGCTAAAGCCAACGGAGGAAATGAGGGGAGAGCGTCCAGCCCCTTGACCTATTTTCTAACTGCCATTTCGGCAGAAATACAAAGCCTAGTGGTTCACAGATCGGCTAGCAGACCATCCACCAGACTGTCCAACAACGACCCACTGCTGAACATTTCCAAGTCAAAGGTCTTAAGATCAGTTCTGCTCAAAATGGCAGAGCTCTTTGGCCAAGGTCCAAGTGCAACCTGTCTAGTTCCACTAGTCCAGAGTCAGTCCAACAACTCCATTTGCGACTGGACTGTGAATGCAGGCACCATTCATCCAAGTACATTTCTGTCCGACAACAGAGTGACAGAAGTGTCATCCGATGTTGTGGATCTTGTACTTGAGGTTTTTTGGATAACAGGATTTTTGGATAACAGGAACCCGTCAAGGCCACAGAGTGCCTGCTCCCACAACTCAGCTAGTGGAGCAATAGATATGAGAGCTCTTGCTGGGGACTTGGTCAGACAGGTGTCTGTCAAACTCAGCCCATTTGTCTCTGAGAGTCAACTCTCCACCATGTCCATGACAGATCTGTCATCATCTTTTTCTGACTCCACCTTGAAGCAGTTGTGTTCTCGCTCTGCTGTTGCTCTGGCAACTGCCTGTCAAGCAATCAAAACAGAGCTCGAGAACCAGAGACCTACCAACCTGGCAGCCAGAGACCTACTATCGTCTCTGGTAGAGACCATTGAGGACATGGATATCTCTGACATCCTCCAGGGCCCGTCGGCCATTTTGGAGGAGGCTGCTGTGATAAAGCACCCAGAGATGTCCACCTCGACAATATACAGATCTCTGCTTCTCGACTCATCTCTCGCCTCCTCTAAGATGGTCACTGAGAGCATTATCTTCAACAACCCATGCCCATCAGAGGAGAATGTGAGTATTCAGAAGGAGCTCCCTGCTGATAAAGTTGACATCCTCCATGGTCAACCAGTGGAGGAGTATATTGTCAAAGCTGAGCAATGCATCACTCAGGTCATTCAGGATGCAGCTGTGACATATACTGCTGCGCTGGATAAAACCGACACTTGTGGGAAACTGTCGGAAATCCTATCTGTCCATGTTTCCTCAGAGAATATTGAGGAGGCATCCTCTGATCTCTTTGGTGGAATTATTTCCGACCTGCATGAGGTATCTGAGGTCAATAAGGCCTCCATGCGTACGAAATCAGGTCGCAAAATGTTCTGGGTGGAAGTGAGTTCAGGTTCCCAGAAGATTTATACCAAAACCCTGGACAAACTAAGGAAGCTGTTCACCTCCCACCATCTCACTGAGGGAAAAGAATACTCCTGTGCAAATCGAGCTTTCTGCAACTGGACTTCTTGTAACTGAGGCCACTGTGCAGGAATCTCCTGTAACTGAGGCCACTTTGGCAGTGTCTCCTGTAAAGAAGACAGACAGTAAGACCCCTTCTAAGTTCTCAGCCTCAGCCCACCAGCTCACCCTCGACACCTGCACTAAAGGGGTAATCAAACAGGTGATCTCGGTGCTGAGGGTGGACACTTCAAAGGAAGACTGCTCCGCTTCCGTTGGGGAGAGCACGTCAAATTCATCCTTCGACTTCAACCAGAAGTTGGACTCGATAATTTCGAAATTGGAGGACCTCTCCATTTCGAGTGATGTGACGTCAGCCGAGATTGCCACACTCACGCGATCTCTTAGTGCAGCCAGCAGAACCTCTAACATTTCCATCCAGAGCTTTCACAGTGCTGAGTTCCGAGCTAAGGCCAAACACATTGTGAGTGAGACCATTCTCAGAGCTGCTAGCAAAGCCAGCCATTCTTTGCTACAGAGCATGCCTAGCACCACCTTCTCACACCATGCGGTTTCTACAGCCGAAGATATAGTAAATATTATCATGCAAGACCTTGAAAGTGTATCCCAGTACACTGTGGACGACGCAGACTCCTTCCCACTAGGAGAGAAAAAGCTGGAGTTCCAGCTCAAACCCAGAGTTGTCTTTGACAACTTATTGGATGCTGCTCAAACCATGTACCACAGAGTAAAGGATAGACTGAACATCTTTTTCTCTTTTCCACCAGTGTCAGTCACCACAGCCAAATATGTGCTGGACTCCACCCCTGTGGAGACACTCAGACGTTCTAAGTCCGCTGACACTGCTCTTGTTGAGGACAGGAGCCGCCCTCCGTCTGTGAGAAGTGAGAAGCCTTTGTCAAAAGTCTGTTTGGCTAAAAGGTCTAAAACCCTTCTGTCTTCGAGTGGCTCTTCAACAGACCACCATGTAATTGACACATGCAGTGAGGATGTCACTCTGCCCACCAGGAGTATGTCAGTTGTGAGCAACAACAGTTTGAAGAGAGCCTCTCCTCTCCACGGCAGTGGATTGAGTGAAAGTTGCAAACCTCTTGTGGCTCTAAAAGACGTAACAGTGGCAGTCAGCCAAGAAGGCTTTAGCAAAACTGCAAAGAAGACGCTCAGCTTGATCCTAAATGTGATCAAGTGTAGAGTGGCCAACTCTGAGAGTTCATCTGTTGGGCAGATTGCAAGTGAGGAGTGTCTGATAGCCACTAACATGTTAGACTCTGTACTGGAGAGCCTTGACCAGTTGCCTGACATGAGCGCTGCCGATGAGATCACAAGGACAGAATCCCATACCTCTATCGCAATGGACGAGACAGGTTCACGGTCAACGCTTGTGAGCCAACAAGAAATAAACATATCTGACACCAATATCATAGTGAAAACTATAATGGACACATTGAAGACGGACGACCCAGAGATGACTTCAGCAGAAGAACATCTGGATAGGCTCCTGTCAGTTGAAGCCCTTCAAGGTGCATCTGGCAACCTGATCACAAAGGTCCATGGTCTCATTCAGGAGATAACCATAAACCGCCAGCTTCAATCCATGGTTGGCCACAGAAGCCTCTCTCAACCAGCGCTGCCTAAACCAGCCCTGAGGAAGCTGTCAAAGGACGATGCCTCAGAGCTCATTTACAACTTTGCCCAGACTTCTGTTAGGAGACTCCTGGGGCAGTGTATGGGAAGGCCTATGCCACCATCGGCTGAAATGGTTTTGGATCAGGTCATCAAGTTGATGACAGACGTGGTGATGGACAGCCTGACTTATGTGTCCAAGTCTACAATGGAGGATGGTAAGTGAAAGTACCTCTTTTCATCTGCATAGGACTTAATTGTAACATGCTCAATACATTGCGTTTTATGATGTAAAATTCACTGGGTGTGTCCAAAATGGCACCTTCTTCCATATTTAGTGCACTACTTTTGACCAGACCCTATGGGTCCTGGTCAAAAGTAGTGCACTATAAAGTGAAGAGAATGCCATTTGGGATGCAGTGACTGACTTCAATGGCTGCGTCCTCTTCTCCCAGTTATTGTACACAGGTCGGTCACACTAGCGTGCTCTTCTCACTCAGACACCAGCAATGCCACAAGTGACATCACTCATGGTGTTGTAGCTGACCTTAATGCTACTGAGGAATTCCCTGCCAGGAGCCTTAGCCCGGCTGATGTAAAGGCTGACGGCATGGCCCGCCTTCCCTCTGCCAGAGGGGAAGAGACTAAGAAGAACAGGAAGTGGCGTTTCCTACCGAAAATGCATAAGTTTCCAAAGATCATGATTAAGGTAGGGTGCTCTGTGTTTTGAGATTACATCTGTAAGGCAGGGCTGAAATTTACCCTACAGATTCACTACACCCCTATTGTCTCTCAGCATTAGAACAATACTGTTGTCATTGTCTTTAGGAGGTTGAGTGAGGACGCTGTAATGCAATCCTAATACACATGGGAGAGAGTCAATGGCTATGTCCCAAATGGCACCCTATTCCCTATATAGTGCACTACTTTTTACCAGCGCTCTATGGGCCCTTTTCAAAAGTTGTGCCTTACGTAGCGAATAGGGTGCCTTTTGGGATGCACACTCTGTATTTTACACAGGCTCAGTTGTCCTGATGTGTTTTGTCAACAGCTGTTCAAGACAAAAGGGGAACCGAAGAGCCACCCTAAACAGGATGCACTGCCTACCAAACGTCTCAGAGAGACTCATATTTCACAGGGTAAGTGATAAGCATCGATAATGTCATATTGATGTATCACCCTATGACAAGCTTGTTTAAACAGTGACAACAGATACAGGCAGACCGACGGACAGACAGGCAGAGACAGGCAGGCAGGCAGGCAGACGGCAGCGGCAGACGGACGGACGGGGACGCGGGCGACGCGGACGGCACGCGGACGGACAGACAGACAGACAGACAGACAGACAGACAGACAGACAGACAGACAGACAGACAGACAGACAGACAGACAGACAGACAGACAGACAGACAGACAGACAGACAGACAGACAGACAGACAGACAGACAGACAGACAGACAGACAGACAGACAGACAGACAGACAGGCAGGCAGGCAGGCAGGCGGACGGACAGACAGGCGGACGGACGGGCAGACAGACAGGCAGACAGACGGACAGGCAGACGGACGGGCAGGCAGACAGACAGACAGACAGACAGACAGGCAGGCAGGCAGGCAGGCAGACGGACATGCAGGCAGACGGACAGGCAGGCAGGCAGACGGACAGACACAAACACACACATTCATTTTCTGATCATGAAATGTTCTTATGACAGATGCTGAGTGTGAGGTTCCAGATTTTCCATCCACTCCCCCCTCCCAAGGAGGACCTGACAACCACACCGGCCCCTGCTCCCCAGGAGTCCCAGTCCCGTAAACGCCCACTCATAGTCAGGGTGTTACACGCTCTCTCCAGAGCCATCTCCAAACCATTCAGAGGAGCTTCTGGGAAGAAGAATTAGCCAAATGCCTGATTTTATTAATATGATATTTTAATCAGAGCCTTTATTTAATAAAACATTACTGCATTGATTTCTGTCTATAGTAGTCTTCATGTATGTGCAAGATAACGGTAAAGTACTTCAAACCACATAGTCAAAAGTATTCATAGTGAAGTACCGTTTATGATTATTGATTGTGGAAATACACATAATACAGAAAAGTTGTTGTCACATATAAAGACAGACATAAAGGAGAACTCCGTAGACCAGTCACATTCTCAAGCCATAACTAAATCCATGAATGGATCTCCTATAAGATGACAGGAGAACATTTGTAACACTTTCTATGAAGCCTATATCTATAATGCATACACTCAAGTCATTTACATTTTACATTTTAGTCATTTAGTAGAAGCTCTTATCCAGAGCGACTTACAGTTAGTGAGTGCATACATTTTTGATTTTTTTCATACTGTCATACACTCATAATGACTGAATTGAGTTAAGTGTTAAGTAAAGTGCAGTTATAAACACATAATGAGGGCTTATTATGTATTTCTTGCAATAAAAAAGAAAAATGCTACTAGTTTATTAAATATTCATGACTGCTATTGCACGGCTCATGTCCACACTTCTGTACAATAGGGGGCAGTAATGCACCATAACGTTGGATGCCAACTGCCTATAAACCCCACTGAAGAAGAAAAAGCTACTCATGTAATGCATGCTGGAAAGCAGACAAAAACTAATGATTTGCAAGAGATCTAAACACGATTTATAAGCTACTGAACAACAAGTCCAAGAAAGCATTGCTAACCGCGTTTGCACTTTGAACAGATTTCTCGACAATAATAATGGAAGATGTGACTGGGGCTCAGCTCATTGCAGAGGCACTAAAAGCTCAGGTGAAGTGTGTGCAATTTATATAAAACAGTGTTATACTGTGTAACCGTGTTGCTAAGAATATATTAGTCGCTGATCATGTCCTTGGCAGTGAGAATGTAGCACTACGAGTTGTGAAAGTGTGCCAAAGGTCATTGCACTGGTATAGCTAACTATTAATATTGTTGTAGAAAAACATTTAGATGTTTATGTGGAATAGCAAATGTTAACATAGTGAGTTTTTGTCCTGGGTCCGCCTGGGTCCTGCAGTCGGTGAAAAGCAATTGCACTGCCTGCATCTCAGAACTGCGGCCGCCTTGATCTCATGAGGTTATCGTTGCCCGCGTGTGCATGACGTCAGAGAAAGTCCGGATCAAGTCGGACACAAATCTAACCAGCATGCATTGGGCGGTGATCGCCGGTGATCGATTCTGCGCAGACCTGGCTCATCTCAAATGGGCCTCTTGTCTATGATCTGTCGGCATGGTTATACTGGCCTGTGGCCTTCTTGGAGGCCTTGATGATATCGGAGGGGGGCTCCCATTTGAAGCAGGGCTCCAGATTGGCCATCTTTATGGTCATTATTGAGGACAGGGTGCCATCCAATGCTAGGCTGTTTCTTCTCTTGGTTTTGTTCAGTCCCACAACTGAAAACACCCTCTCAGCATCTGCGTTTGCATGGGGCAACACCAGGACAAGCTTGGCGACGGCAGCAAGCCTCTCGAATTCTTTGGCTCCTGTCACCTATGGAAAATGCACCAAAACACAATGGAAAAACATACCTTGATTTTTGATTGATTAATACTGTGAGTATACTGTAGGTTGATCCATTAACAAAGTTCAGATAAAAACATGCATAATTTGAAACATGCATGACACATATATGCATGCAACAATTTTAAGCAACAGATGTAGCCAAGCCACACCTGCCAAAAGGAAAAATTACCTTATGCTTCCGGGTTGCCATTTCAGCCCAGAAGCTTTCCATTTCAGTTTAGTCCTGCAGGGATATCATTGGCATGGTCTGATAATTTAGAAACTCCTCACCCAGAAGGTCATGCTCCTCTGGCCAATGGTATGGGAGGAGATGGGGAAACCTATTTATGAAAGTAGAGTTACAAGTTGTTACGTTTTAGGTATATAGTCATCAACCAGCAGCAGTTCATACACATCTTTGAGGAGAAGCCACATAAGAATATATCATGTGCAGTTTAGGAGTGAACACACCTCATCATAAAACACAGGGTATTTTAGCTAAGATGATAGACAATAATTAGAGAAAAAAAACTAACCTTTCAACAAAGTACAGGACATCTTCGATGTCACTTTCAGCCCTCTGCCGTACATCTACAAATTGTGCGTGCTTGATCAGTGGCTCTTCCAGTGGCAGCTTCTTAAGTGCATAGTCCACAGCACTTGTCAGGAAACACAACACAGCTTCATGGAATGAATCCACCTGCTGTGGTGTGATGTCACCCTCGACGAGTAATCTGTTAAGTTTAGCCCTGGTTGTGAACCCAATACAGCATATCGGTATAAGGTACAAGGCTAAATATCACATATCACAGTGTTTGATCATAATAATAGTCAAATACTAACCTGGTAAATGGTTTGCCTTTTCTTCAAAGGCAATTTCACAAGGCTCCTCATGGCACTGCAGAGCTGCTGGAACCATAAACTTGGAACATAGCTTGCGTACGAATTTCACCATCTATAACAGACATTTACAAAAATAGTAGGTGAAACCTGTTTTAGAGGACCCCTGCAGATATCAGCAAGAAACACAGAATGGAAAAAAACAGCAAAATCCAATCCCACCTCATCATGTAACAAAAATATTGATGACTGCTCTCTCTGAAGCAGCAAGTTGAAAGAAGTGGCTTGGAAGAACAGCAGGTACACTTCTGTCATGGGGTCAGTGAATGTCTGCACAAGTCTCTTGAACCTGGCCTGATTTTCATCTTGAATCAATCAATAAATAACACAAAACAAGAGGTTGTCATTAATACAAGTATGTGACTAACAATCCATGTAGTTGCTGCATAATGAAATTGAAAATTGATGACCATACTAGCAGATTTGTAGTAGCTGGCCAGAGGTTCATACAGCCTTAGGATCCTGGTCACACAACGTTCAAGGCTTAGCCAACGGACCGAGATATGCAGGAGGACCTCCATGTACTCCGCTTCATGGAGCTCACAAAACTCTGTTTTAGACATTAAATCCATATCATATATTTTCTACAGCTCAGCATTTCAGTATTACACTTAATAGTATCAAACATGCATACCTGACAGGTATCCTTTCCGATTTGTACTACCCTTGAACCAGTAACCGATGTCCACTACCATATCCTCCAAATCAAAACCGGACACCTGCAATGCATAAATCAATCATAACACATTCAGTCAATGCACGTAATTAGGATACAAATAAAAAGGTACATGTAAAGATAAATCAGGCCTTAACTCACTTTAAAAAATCTTTAAAAAATCCCACTCCTGCAGCTTTGGCGGTGTTATGTGCCACATGACAAGGACAACCATGAATATAGGTGTTGGGATGCTTCTGGAGCACCCTAGAGGCAATGGAATTACGTGGTCCAATGTTCACAGCTGCATTGTAAACTGAGAGACCAATGCAGTTCTCCCAAGGGATGCCATGCTCCTCTATGGTGGAGTTAATTTTGGTGAAGATCTCACTTGCTGGCCCACAGCTCGTCCCACTTGTTGTGCACATATTTAAGAACTGGTGGACAACTTTGCTGCCCATGAAGACCCGGACAGTAAGCGGGTTCATCTTTTCCACTCCTATAATGACAAGTTAGAATCATACAGATGTTCATGTTATTAGATGTTTAAAAATACACAAAGCACATGTTTTGCAGAGGAGAAAAATCTCAAATAGTTTGTGAATTACCAGTGTCATTCGACCCATCCGTAACAAGGGTATACGGGGCTTTTTTCATCTCCTTCACAAGCTCCTGTGTAAAATATGGTGCGAGTGCTTCATTGGTAATGCAGGATGACTTAGTCTTGGCACACCTGTACTCCTGCGCTGTCTTCGAATCTCCGAAACATTCTTTTAGGAGAGGCCCCAGGTGGTCCGCAAAGGCTAGGGGGACGTTGTGAACTACCAACCCAGCTGTCATTTTGACCTCAGCCCTTCTTGTCTGTAAGAAATTAAAAATTATGAATCCTCCCAAAAGACCATAGTTTATTTAAAATAGACGCCTGCGATAATAGGGCACAGGTAAAAAACACATTCAGCAACTAAGATCTCAAATTAAGAAAACTGGACTGTACTACACTGAAATACAAACCACAAATTAGTCAAAACTATCAACCATGACTTTACCGTGATCAACTAGAACACAAAACTCTTGACTGAACCTTGACAGAATCATTACACATATCATACCTTAACCTCTTGTGCAGACATACCCCCTACAGATGGAACGGCCATTGCATATTGGGATATTGTGGCTGTGGACTGGAGAGCTCGTTGCTTATCTTGGTGGCCTTTTGCTTTTTATATGGCGCACTACATCTGTCACACCCTGGTGGCAACATGAGTTTTCAATACGGCAGACTGCACACCAGTAGTGCCTGTTGAGGCTCCCTCTGGTAATACATGGCCATGAAGATGTCCACTCATTTTGGAAAATGGATCTATATGTTGCTGCTCCAGCCAGAGCACGACTCTTCTGGCCCTGCTGTTGGATTGGGGGGGTCTCTTCTGTCTGTCCCTCTGTGTCTTCTTCCATCTGCCCTGTTGGTTGTTCTATTTGTCCTGTCTGTTGCTCCTCTGCATGGGCGTCAATCTGTCCTGTCTGTTGCTCCTCTGCTTGTTCGTCAGTCTGTCCTGTCTCCTGCTCTCTCTGTCCTTTGTGTTGCTCCTCTGTCTGTTGTCCTGTCGTTTCTATCAATCGTTCTGGCTGTTCTGTCAGTGTGTTTGTCTGTCTTTTCTCACTTGGCTGGTTCTTTAACTAAAATAAAAGGTTTCGCTTTTGTCCTGGCAAAGGTCTCTTACGGGACATCTTTGAAACCTTAAACAATTCAAATGGTCATGTTGGTTTAATAACTCTACTCTCAGTTACAAAAACATACCTACTTCTATTGCACACATTTCCTGTATTTATGTTCAATTCTTTGGAATACATCTTACCTGTTCGAAATCAGCTGAGTTTACATTCACCACACTAAATCATGTTCACACGCACAAACAAATAATTTCTTTCAAGATTTAAAGTTTAAGAGAGTGAGTGCTCAATTGGACGACATTTCATTGTTACATACCTAGTCTCAGCTCAGCTTCTTATCAGACTTCTTGAGGTAGTGACCGTTTCTTCTCCTGTTGTCTTTCGCGGCAATGGTATCTCTTCTTCTGTCGCTAACTTCGGGGTGCAGCACATATGGTTCAGTGGCGCTCATCAGCGCCATCTACCGTCGGGGAGTTTGAAAAAAGGAACGAACGTGTCTCGGGCAATTTTTTTTGCGTGAGAAATTGGATGTGTGGCGTGAGTGCGTGTGAAAACAGGCAAAAACGTGTGTCACACGGCGAAAGCGTGAGAGTTGGCAGCTCTGTGTTATGACATGTTATTTCGATATTAGAAAGTTTAAACGCGCTATTACATACCTGTAGTAATATAACAAAAGTTATCGTGTCGACTGCACAATTATGGCGCTTTCTTTATTCTGAAGACCGATGCGCACCTGCCAGGAACTTCCTGTTCCACACCGCCACAGTTCCTAAATCCATAGACGCAACAACGCAAGACTTCTTCTTCTTCGTCTTCTTCTTCTTCTTCTTCTTCTTTGATATCATGGCGGTCTGCAAACAACCGTTTAAGTGCTGGAATGTACGTTGAATCATGATCTGGCCAATTCTGTCCTACCATGAAAATACAATTCTAAACCAAATAAATCCATAACTTCAACCACACCCTCCCCAACCCCATTAAACTTTATCTATATCATGCGGAAACACTCCACCCTTAGGATTGTTCAGCATGTCAACAACCATTTCAACAGTAACATCTGTTAGCCCCAATATCTCTTTTGCTGTCTCCACAGTAACCTTCAACCTTGCATTTCTGCTTTCCATAACCCGAGTCGTGTTGACAACCTTACCAATGAAAGCTATGGAGTCAACTTTATTCACATTCATGAGCACAAGATTTCTGAACAGGCCTTGAAACCATGCTAGGACCATCAGAAGCACCAGCCCCGACAGTAGGTCCACTTACTACAGGTACATCCATGTAAGCTCCATCAGTCCACACAGTAGTTCTACTAATCTGTTTTATGGCCTCTGCATACGATACAGCATGACTGATCCTATATCTCTGAGCCTCTCTCTGTACCTGGAATCCACCAAACGCTGCACTGTGTTCTCCCCCACAATTACAGCACTTAACCTTCACATTGCTTCCACATTCACCATAATCTTGTGCTCCTCCACACTTGGCACAACTTTTATTTCCTTTACACTAAAGGAGCTACACGTCCCATTCTTTGGCATTTAAAACACTGCAGTGCATATATGGACAAATTCTCTAACATTGAAACTAAGGAATCCTATCTGTACTTTTCCCAGCAAGACTTTCTCAAACCTCGGCATCACTGATAAGCTTTCACTTCTTTTGGCCTCAATCACGCTGCCTCCCTTCACATTGTCTTTAATATCATCTGTAACCTGCATCAGCACCAGGGACATGGCTTTTAATCTTCATCCCATTAAGTTTTTCCATTTTCAAAATCTTCCCTTGCTGAGCCTGGCTACCACACAATATTAACCATCTACCATTTCCAATGAACCAAGCTAATTTCACTTCACCTACCTCTTTCTCTATGGAATTAGTTAGTCGGACAGGGTGTAAGTGAGGCCCTGTGGTCTCATCAAACACTATCACCACTTTCTACTCCAACACATCACTACTCTTGCTCCCTACCTTGGCCCTATGCTTTCTTTACTAGACAATCCACTGCTTTCTGTATCATGATCTCTCTTCTTCCTGTATCATGATCTCTCTTCTTCCTATGTCTTTCTGTATCATTATCTCTCTTCTTCCTGTGTCTTTCTGTATCATGATCTCTCTTCTTCCTGTGTCTTTCTGTATCATGATCTCTCTTCTTCCTGTATCATGATCTCTCTTCTTCCTGTTTCTTTCTGTATCATGATCTCTCTTCTTCCTGTGTCTTTCTGTATCATGATCCCTCTTCTTCCTGTTTCTTTCTGTATCATGATCTCTCTTCTTCCTGTGTCTTTCTGTATCATGATCTCTCTTCTTCCTGTATCATGATCTCTCTTCTTCCTGTTTCTTTCTGTATCATGATCTCTCTTCTTCCTGTGTCTTTCTGTATCATGATCTCTCTTCTTCCTATGTCTTTCTGTATCATGATTTCTCTTCTTCCTGTGTATTTCTGTATCATGATCTCTCTTCTTCCTGTATCATGATCTCTCTTCTTCCTATGTCTTTCAACTACCAACCATTCCGGCCCTTGACCCTCATCCTACCGCTCCATACCATCAGAACTGACACCCATATTGTTCGACCAAGGCGGGGATTGGGGTTTGAGAAGTCAATGAGAGAAGTGAACGATTCTGATGCTTTTTCAGCGGCTAATGAGGATCCTAATAAATACCAAAAAGATTCCGTCGGCACACACTTGATACATGGCCATTATCTTATCGAGTTTGTCAGTGCAGCGGCTTATTCACAACAGCTCTTACTGCATATATTATGTATCCAAGCTTCACATGAGTAGACAGATACTCTTCTTCAAACATCAGTAAAACTGATTGACATTCCTCCTTCTTTCCATATATTACACGGTTTAGTTTAGTGCTCCAAACACTCCAGGAATCTTCCGCTTAAGATGATGGACCTCAATGTCTGAGGAAACTCCAGATTTAACACCTTTTATACCACCTTGGTATAAATGACTTTGGTGTTTTTATTTATTTTATTTAACCTTTATTTAACCAGGTAAGCCAGTTGAGAACAAGTTCTCATTTACAACTGCGACCTGGCCAAGATAAAGCAAAGCAGGTGTTGATGACTTTCGCTCTTTGCTCCATTTTTCGTTGTCACTGTGTTCCATTCATTCTTACCAACTTCACTCCACCGCGCGCCATCAGAATCGAACAGCACTTCTGCCATATTTTCCTACCCACAACCCCACACCTGCTACGGACTAACTCCTGCATGTAGAATACTGCATGGAGAATAAAACAGTGAGTTTAATTAGCTAGACAAAATCAACCTTGTTTAAAAAAAAAGGTATCTAAGTGTTTCAATTTGGTGTGTGTAGAGGTGTAGTGACATGTTTTGAGTAATATATTATTATAATTGAGAAATATACATTTTTAATGCCATAAATTAATGGCAGATGAACTAAATAGGCTTGAGTGCAAATATCCAAACATTCAATATCAATGACTACAATAACAATTCTTGTTTTAAAATAACATTTAATAAACACATGTAGTTGTTTCAAAGTCTGTTTATCATTAAACAAAGTTGTTTAATAGCAAAAATAATACACCCAAACTAATGGTGAAAACTGATCATCACACCATCTCTATCTGATACATGTTGTGTCTAATAGCTCATTACCACAGAAAACTGCAGATGGAAGCAGTACCACCCAGTCAACCACTACACAGGAAATTCAACACTAAGGACAAATACAAGGTATATTTTGAATGCCGTGAATTAAACAAAAGCATATTTACTGTATAGATACCCCAAAAAACAAAGTTTGTCCAGCACAAATTCATGTGGAACATTTCTTTTTAATTAGCAGATCAATTAAGTGCATTGCAGTTATCCAAATACATTAATCATCAATGCCGAAAATAAACACAACATGTAAAGTGTTGGTCCCATGTTTCATGAGCTGAAATAAAAGATCCCAGAAATTCTACAAGTTCAAATGAGCCTCACAACGCTGCATTATCATGCAGAAACATGAGGTGATGCAGCTGATGAATGGCACGACAGTTGTGTTCATTGACTGTAGCTTATGCCTGCCAATCCCATAACCCAACTGACACCATGGGGCACTCTGTTCAAAACAACAACATCAGAAAACCGCTCGCCCACACAACACCATACACGTGGTCTGCCTGCGGTTGTGAGGCTGCTTGGATGTTCTGCCAAATTCTCTAAAACAATGTTGGAGGCGGCTTATGGTAAAGAAATTAACAAATTCTCTGGCAACAGCTCTGGTGGACATTCCTGCATTCAGCATGCCAATTGCACGCTCCCTCAAAACTTGAGACATCTGTGGCATTGTGTTGTGTGACAAAACAAGGTGCACCTGTGTAATGATGATCATGCTGTTTAATCAGCTTCTTGATATGCCACACCTGTCAGGTGGATGGATTATCTTGGCAAAGGAAAAGTGCTCACTAACAGGGATGTAAACAAATGTGTGCACAAAATTTGAGAGAAATAAGCTTTTTGTTCGTATGAAGAATTTCTGGGATCTTTTACTTCAGCTCATGAAACATGGGAACAACACTTTACATGTTGCGTTTATATTTTTGTTCAGTGGACATATATAGCATATTGTATGACCACTATTCCTTTTTTAGCCTAATGTAACATAAGGTAAGGTTATTATGATACTAAATGGAGTGGCACGGATGCACGTATAGAATAATAGGTTTAGTGCAGATGGAAGCAGCACCACCCAGTCAACCATCACGCAGGGTATTCAACCCTAAGGACAAATACAACGTCATCTCAATATCATTACAGTAGAAGCTATCTAAACACAGCAAAACTGACCAGGTGCAACACTGATCAGTAAAGTAAAGAGAGGCTAACATTCTATAACGTTCCCTTTCCTCTGCACAGTTCTCTAACAGTGAGAAACAATAGGATCCAAGTCAACGTTGTCAATAATTTTTTCATGAGATAAGAATTAAGAGATGGAGTGACTAATATTAGCTGGTCTGAGAGAACTGATGAGGCTTTTCTCCTTTATGTATACATTGGTGTCGTTTTAAATGGCCCAATCGGGAGAACCTCTTGCAACAGTCAGAACAGGAGTAAGGCTTCTCTCGTGTGTGTGTTCTCTGATGACCTTTTAGCTCAGTTGATGTTGTGAAATTCTTCCCACAGTCAGAGCAGAAATAAGGCTTCTCTCCTGTGTGTATCCGTTGGTGTGATTTTAAGCTGTCCTGTAGAGAGAAACTCTTGCCACAGTCAGAGCAGAAGTAAGGCTTCTCTCCTGTATGTATAGGCTGGTGACATTTTAACTTATCCAATTGGGAAAAACTCTTTCCACAGTCAGAGCAGGAGTAAGGCTTCTCTCCTGTGTGTATACGTTCGTGTGTTTTTAAGTGGCCCAGTCGAGAGAAACTCGTCCCACAGTCAGAGCAGAAGTAAGGCTTCTCTCTAGTGTGTACACTCTGATGAATTGTCAGAGCCCCTGATGTTGTGAAGCTCTTCCCACAGTCAGAGCAGGAGTAAGGCTTCTCTCCTGTGTGTATCCGTTTGTGTGATTTTAAGCTGCCCTGTCGAGTGAAATTCTTCCCACAGTCAGAGCAGGAGTAAGGCTTCTCTCTTGTATGTATACGTTCGTGTGTTTTTAAGTGGCCCAGTTGGGAGAAACTAGCCCCACAGTCAGAGCAGTAGTAAGGCTTCTTTCGTATACGTTCATGTGTTTTTAAGTGGCCCACTAGAGAGAAACTCTTCCCACAGTCAGAGCAGGAGTAAGGCTTCTCTCCTGTGTTTGTTCTCTGATTAACTTTGAGCTCAGTTGTTGTGAAGCATTTTCCACAGTCAGTGCAGGAATACAGATTATCTCCTGTATGTATTTTTAGGTGTACTTTTAGCATTGATAGAATTGGGAAAATCTCCTCACAATGTGGGCAGTGGTGAGACCTCTTAGCTCTGTGATCTTCCTGATGTTGCTCTCTGGATGTAGAGAATGTCTCAATGTCACCTGTGTGAACAGCATAAAAATCAAATCAAATACAAAAGTAGAAGAATATACATACGCAAATCCAGGTAATGAAATCCACCATATGCACTGAGCTTGTTTGACAGGTTTAAGCACACTAAATACTAAATAAATGATACACGTACCAGAGAGTCTGTTGTAAGCCTTTATTACAGCTAAGACTAAAAACAGTTGCATTGATTCGTGAATGAAATTTCCGAAATGGAACTGTTTATTTATTGTTTACGCTAATGAATCAAGAGTTGCTTTGTTATTTTAAAACCAAAAATACTTGATTGCATTTCAATGGCTTGCATGCTGTGTGATGACATTAACAAATGAATGATTGATACAGTAGCCTATATACAGTGTGTAAGAGTATTCCAAGATAAATATACAACACAGGGAATTAATGATCAATGGAAACAGTTGTTTTTCAGTTCAACATCCGTTTAGTATCTATGTAGGGGTTCCAGTCCGGGACTCATAGCTGCATGTGGCAAGTTAGCATTGGTCTAAATGGTCTATACATTGAGCCTGAAATGGGATACTTGGTATTTGGCCATTGGACCAATGTTATTGCAAGGAATTCTAATTGGTCAACCATAGGCAAGGCTTGGGTATAAACTACATCCTGTCTCTTTGTTCAGTGGAGAAAACGCTGAGGACAGGGAAGAATAAACATCTACCATCTACTTTCAAGCATAACAATGATTGGTTCTCTTTTAATAAATATATTTTTCTCCCCCTGATTTGCTTTGGGGTCTGTGTTATTGTAGAATAACATCAAATGCTAACAAGTGCATTCAGAAAGTATTCAGACCCCCTTGACTTTTCCACATTTTGTTACGTTGCAGCCTTTTTTATTTATTTTTATTTTTATAATCCTCAGCAATCTACACACCATACCCCATAATGACGAGGTGAAAACAGGTTATTAGAAAATGTTACTATTATGTTACAAATAAAACAGAACTACCCTATTTACAGTATTCAGACCCTTTGCTATGAGACTCGAAATTGAGCTCAGGTGCAACCTGTTTCCATTCATCAACCTTGAGATGTTTCTACAACTTGATTGGAGTCAATCTGTGGTAAATTCTATTGATAGGACATGATTTGGAAAGGCACACACCTGTTTATATAAGGTCCCACAGTTGACAGTGCATGTCAGAGAACCAAGCCATGAGGTCGAAGGAGTTGTCCATAGAGCTCCGAGACAGGATTGTGTCACGGCACAGATCTGGGAAAGGGTACCAAAAAACATCTGCAGCATTGAAGGTCCCCAAGAACACAGTGGCCTCCATCATTCTTAAATGGAAGAAGTTTGGAACTACCAAGACTCTTCCTAGAGCTGGCCGCCCGGCCAAACTGAGCAATCGGGGGAGAAGGGCCTTGGTCAGGGAGGTGGCCAAGACCACGATGGTCACTGACAGAGCTCTAGAGATCCTCTGGAGATGGGAGAAACTTCCAGAAGGATAAACATCCCTGCAGCACTCCAGCAATCAGGCCTTTATGGTAGAGTGGCCAGACGGAAGCCACTCTTCAGTAAAAGGCACATGACTGCCCGCTTGGAGTTTGCCAAAAGGCACCTAAACACTCTCAGACCATGAGAAACAAGATTCTCTGGTCGGATGAAACCAAGATTGAACTCTTTGGCCTGAATGCCAAGCGCCCCGTCTGGAGGAAACCTGGCACCATCCCTATGGTAAAGCATGGTGGTGGCAGCATCATGCTGTGGGGATGTTTTTCAGCGTCAGGGACTGGTAGACTAGTTAGGATCGAGGCAAAGATTAACTGAGCATAGTACTGAGAGAGATCCTTGAAAACCTGCTCCCGAGCGCTCAGGACCTCAGACTGGGGCAAAGGTTCACCTTCCAACAGGACGACACTAAGCACACAGTCAAGACAACGCAGGAGTGGCTTTGGTACAAGTCTCTGAATGTCCTTGAGTGGCCCAGCCAGAGCCCGGACTTGAACCCAATCGAACATCTCTGGAGAAACCTGAAAATAGCTGTGTAGCAGCGCTCCCCATCCAACCTGACAGAGCTTGAGAGGATCTGCAGAGAAGAATGGGAGAAACTCTCTAAATACAGATGTGCCAAGGTTGTAGCGTCATACCCAAGAAGATTCAATGATGTAATCCCTGTCAAAGGTGCTTCAACAAAGTACTGAGTAAAGGGTCTGAATACTTATGTAAATGTGATATTTCAATTTTTTCTTATCTAGCTAAAATGTCTAAAAACCTGTTTTTGCTGTCATTATGGGGTATTGTGTGTAGATTGATGAGGGGGAAAAAACAATTCAATCAATTTTAGAATAAGGCTGTAACACAACAAAATATGGAAAAAGTAAAGGAGTCTGAATACTTTCTGAAGGCACTGTATATGTTGGGGTCAATGAAGGGTGGATAGGAACTTGGTGCATGGAAAGGTACTGAGGGAGACAAGGGGAAGTGCAGAATTCATCTTCTGTTCCTAAGGAGGGAGGCAAAGGGCAACAGTCTAGTTTCAGTTCCTGATAAGGCAGGCCAGTTGCGGAACTAGGGAGGAGCAAGGAATCCGGCTCGAGGTCATGTCAACAGATGAAGTGAGTAGAAACCTCTGGGAGGGGGCCCATTTAGTTGTGAATTCCATACTGTAATTAGAAGCTAACCACTTAGCTACACAGCTAACTAACTACTAAATTAGCAAACCAAATGGACAACTGCAGAGCATTTAGCACATTGTAGACTGTTACCTTAATAGTTATAAGATATCTAGCTGGCAAACATTTAGTTGTGAATTCCATACTGTAATTAGATCACCTGGCGCATGCTGCACGACAGAGAGTGACTCACAAGGCTCCGGTCTCTTCTCGTTGACTGGGGACTACCGTAAGCTACATAATAATGTGACGTAATGTTCTTTAACTCATAACGTATTGCACAAGTTGACTGCAGGTATTTACTTAAAAAGTAGCTACAAATATTCAAATGAATAAATAAAAACTTCAAAATAAATAGTTTCAACTGTACTGAAAACCCCATCCAGTGGCTTTTTCCAAATTCCCTGGTATCCAGTATACCACCCAAGCCTAGTAACTACACAGACTCATTTCATAGAAGTTCTAATTACTGGCAGTTTGTCTACGTCCCTTCTTTAGTCTACTCTCTGATCACTCCAGATAGCCCAGTTAATAAAACACATGCTGGCAATACTGGTATTTGGGTAATTTGGTATTGTATTAGGATCCCCATAAGCTGTCGCAAAAGCAGCAGCTACTCTTCCTGGGGTCCACACAAAACATGAAACATTACATAAAAACATTTTAAAAGGCAACGTAGCCTACGTTTTTTTACTCCTCAACCTCTCTGATCATTTTCATGATGTCCATCTGGTTTGCTTCTGTATGCCATATCTTTCAAACTGTGTTCTTTCACAAAAGATCTTAACCTTTAACCTATATACTTAATAACTTAACTAGGTATTTCCTTACAGAACTCGACCACACGACTGGACAATAATCAAGATAAGACAAATCTAGAACCTGCAGAACTTGCTTTTTGGAGTGTGGTGTCAAAAAAGCAGAGCATCTATTACGGACAGACCTCTCCCCATCTTTACAACCATTGAATCTATATGTTTTGACCATGACAGTTTACAATCTAAGGTAATGCCAAGTAATTTAGTCTCCTCAACTTGTTCAACAGCCACACCATTCATTACCAGATTCAGCTGAGGTCTAGAACTTAGGAAATGATTTGTACCAAATACAGTGCTCTTAGTTTTAGATGTTCAGGGCCAGTTTATTACTGGCCACCCATTCCAAAACAGACTATACTGGTGTCATCCATGCAAGTCTCAGTAGCATGAAATAACATCTACCTTCTCATTGAAACAGTTCATCATGAAACAGTTCTACTGCAACTTTTCATGCACAGTGGGAAGTTGGAATTAACCTGCTCTTACCATGAGAAACAGATTTCCCAATCTTCTTCTCCTCTTCTTCATCTTTAATGTTGACATTCAGCTCCAGTGTTTGACTGCAGTCTTCCAGCTTCACTGATGCCATCTCTGGTACCTGCGGTGCAAACTGGACTCGACTGTCAATCAGGACCCAGTGACTGTAGGTTTGGACTCAGTGTGGAAGGAGAGGGCCAGGCTGGGTTTGTCCTCACTGTTGATGTTACCGGCCTCAGACTTAATCCTAGTCGGCCTGTAGTAATAAAGAGAAACAGACAACAGTCTTGACATTTCTGGAACTTTCTTTATCCTCAAAAAATATATGATATTTCTTCTTGTTCAATTACCTAATTTCAACAGATCAGGTAGCTAAACATTGACAACAAAACATTCATTCATATTAGACAAGTGCACACAAATTACACAACGCAAGTGCACTTAACCTATAGTAGATTTCCTAAATTCACAGAAATGAATAAATGACTCAAAAACTATTTAGGACAAGGTTACAGTTTGTTTTAAGCAGCACTATGAGCTATTTTCCTTAATAACCTTATCTTCACTCTATTTTTTCACTCAAAAATAATAATATTCACGGACGGCCAGGGACACACTCCAACACTCAGACATAATTTACAAATGCAGTATTTGTGTTTACTGAGTCCGCCAGATCAGGGGCAGTAGGGGTGACAATGCGTGATATTGATAGGTGAGTGAATTGGACCATATTGCTGTCCTGCCTCAGCATTCGAAATGTAACGAATACTTTTGGGTGTCAGGGAAAATGTATGGGAGTAAAAAGTACAACTTGTCTTTAGGAATGAAGTGGAGTAAAAGTTGCCAGAACATATAAATAGTAAAGTACAAATACCCCCAAAACTACTTCAGTAGTACTTCAAAGCCTTTTTACTTTTACATTTCAGTCATTTAGCAGATGCTCTTATCCAGAGTGACTTACAGTAATGAGTGCATACATTTATCATACTGGTCCCCAGGGGGAATCGAACCCACAACCCTGGCGTTGCAAGCGCCATGCTCTACTAACTGAGCCACACAGGACTACTTAGTTACTTTACACCACTGCCAACTGTATTTCCCGTTCACACCATAGTAACAACTATAGATAAAGATAGAAACTACTGAACGTGTCTGAATATTAGTACACATGTAGAAAACTGATAAACATTGTTGTGGCAAATTCATCCTTATACTGATCAAAGAACCAAAGTATTTCAGAGTTTTTGTTGAATTAGGATAGACTTTATTACATAAGCAATAGAGCCAAGGTCGTTTGCAAAGCATTTGATTTTCCATCTCCCAGCTCTCAGTTTATATAGTCATTTTACATACATTGTAGCTGAACCCCTCCCTCCTGGGTTCAGCTACAATGTATGTAACGACTGTCTCCAGTTTCCACCTCTTGACCGCTCCGCCCACTTCCTTAGTTTATGATAGTGGCTAAATCTGACTTCTCCTCTATGTATTCAGTTTGGAAACAATGGTGGTGTGACCAATCAAGCTTTGTCATTACATTTTACATTTACATACATTTTAGTCATTTAGCAGACGCTTTTATCCAGAACGACTTACAGTTAGTGAGTGCATACATTATTTGTATTTTATTTTTCATACTGGCCCCCCGTGGGAATCGAACCCACAACCCTGGCGTTGCAAACGCCATGCTCTACCAACTGAGCTACATCCCTGCTGGCCATTCCCTCCCCTATCCTGGACGACGCTGGGCCTCCCGGTCGCGGCCGGCTACGACAGTGCCTGGATTCGAAACCAGGATCTCTATTGGCACAGCTAGCACTGCGATGCAGTGTCTTAGACCACTGCACAACTAACCGCCCTGTCATGAAAACATTTTCATTTTCAGGTTGAACTTTGTTCTTTGACCTGGAGATTGATTATGGACATGGCAGGCCCACAATCAATCTCTCAAACATACCCAAGCCTAACCCCTCTGTCTCACCCCATCACACTGTAATTTAATCAGGAAGACACTCAAGGAGAGACAAAGGGTTCAGCCTGGTTTCAGTCACTGATAAGAGAAGACAACCGAAGACAGGTCAGATGACCAGAGAACAAACACATAAACCCAATGAGAAACCAATTACGTTCTTGCCTAGCAACAGGGATTTATCAATGTTTAACCCTGGCTCCATGTTTGTTGATTAACCATGTCCATCCCATAGTCCACTGAAAAATCCTCATCATATGGTTAAAAACTAACAGAGTCATTTCCTGGCTCTGTTTCATAGTTCCCTGAGCTATTTCCTTGCTCTGTTTCAGGCCTCTTCTTCTCATGTTGGGATTAACTATTTAACCATACATTGTTAGCTTGTCATGATGTAATTAACTATGCTTAACTGGAAAATCGCTTGCAGTACGTTTTTGGAAACATAAGGAACGTATCTTTCATATCAGCTAAATATAATTTTTTTTAAACAAAAAAGTTACATTTCTACACACCTTTATAGGGTTAGTGTTCCCACATGGTCCTATCTCCATGTTACAGCACTTGTTTACGGAAGACAGACGGAAGCCATAGGCCCTGTGCTAATTAGCTATCTAGCGTGCTCCCAACACCTGTGTGTAAGCTAACTGGGGAGGAAGTGTAGTTTGTCAACTGGAGGCACACAGTGTATGGATCTGTGTTAAACTGCTACAGTAAGTGTATCTTTATTTGAAAGATTAGTTCTGGCTGACATGAAAGATAAGGGGCATATTAGCATACGGTTGTGAAAGCGATGATTATTGACGTTTCTCAACGTTAAAACAGAGCATCGGAATTGTAGTTTACACATGTGGACGAATATAATGTCTGAAAACTCTACATACGGAGAAGGGATTTTGAGAGCTACTGCACTGCCGGCACTGAAGTCTGTTAAAGGGCATATAGCAGCTATTTCTCAATGCTTGAAACACATATAATAGTAACTTAGAGCACCCCCAGAAAACATTCCCAAATTACAAACTCATAAATCTATTTTTATAATACTGTAATATTGTTCTAAAAGTTGGGTTTGAGGTTCTCCAAATCAGATACAAATCAGATAGTACAACTTGGTTCGGACCAGTTTACCATGGACTGTAGGCTACAGTAGGCTCACCGTTTGAGTCATCAAAATTACGATCTTACTTTAGGGCCTTTCCGGCCGTCTTCGTGGTTATATGCGGGAAGCATAAATTGTACAATTGTAAGCTAATAAATACTTTTCCAAATTAGAACTCGTGAATATTTATGCAATAAGGCCCGAGGAGGTGTGTTATATGGCCAATATACCACGGCTAAGGGCTGTTAGGCACGATGCAATGCCTGAGTCGCCTTATTGCTATTATAAAACTGGTTACCAACATATGTGTAGGTCTGATATACCACGGCTTTCGGCCAATCAGCATTCAGGGCTCGAACAACCCCGACCACACAATGTATATTTACTACAGTAAAATAATATACTGCACCAACTACATAAATATCTGATAGGGGCCATTATCTTCTACGTGGACTTTAAACGAACATCAGAATGGACGACGCCATTTTAACAGCTCGTAAGACTATACATTTTTACACAAAACCAATAACATGAAAAACGAACACAGAAATATCAAACTGATCCTTTATTAAATTACATTGACGAAATTATGTAGATTCACTCAGACAAATCCCAAATCTCTAGCTATGTGACTTGTAAAATAGTTTTATCACGTTCTTTCACTCACTCGGTTTGACACAAAAATAACACATAACTTTACCAAATGGGAGAATACCTTGACGTATTTGTTAACTAGCATGTTATGACATGTTCTTTCGATATTAGAAAGTTTTAACGTGCTATTACATACCTGTAGTAATACATTTGAAACAGACACAAAGTTGTCGTCTTGACAACACAAGTCTGGCGCATTCTTTATTCTGAACAATGGGGCGCGCCAACCCGGAAGTTCCTGTTCCCCCACTACCACAGTGCAACACCGACATCTATTGGACTGATGGACTAACTACCTCTTCTTCTTCTTCTTATCTTGTATAATGACGTTCACGTAATGTGTATGCCTCCACCTACTGTTCGGTTAGTAAACCAGAGAAAAAATAAATGTCCATTGCGGAAAAGGGGGGCAAACTACGTCACACAAAATAAAAATACATAAAAAGTCACAGTCCAATCCAGATCACATCCCTACACAGGCTCAGGGGCCTTGGAGGGCGGAACATCTTCAGTCAGTATTCCCTGCAATCAGTGGAAACTCCTTAGAGGAGGAAGGGGAGGACCATCCTCCTCAGTGAATTTCATAAAAAAATAAAAATAGTGAAACATTTAAAAAGTATTATTTTTAGTTAAAACTATAAATATATTTATATGAATATGTCACAGATTAATTTACTAAAACACACTGTTTTACATTAAAGGCCATACCACGTTCAAAGGCACTTCAATATTTTCTTGCCCGTTCACCCTCTGAATGGCACACATACACAACCCATGTCTCAATTGTCTCAAGGCTTAAAAATCCTTATTTAAAAATCCTTATTTAACCTGTCTCTTCCCCTTCATCTACACTGATTTAAAGTGGATTTAACAGGTAACATCAATAAGACATCAAAGCATTCACCTGGTCAGTCTGTCATGGAAAGAGCAGGTGTTCCTAATGTTTTGTACATTCAGTGTATATTTTAGTTGACGCATGTCATGTCTGATATACATGAATAAAAGTGTTATTCACCCTTGGACATGAGACTTGATTTCTGAACTTTTGAATTATAAGCTCTAAGTGTTGTCTTGATCGATAAAGTCTACATGTTGTTTAAGTTACCATAGTAAAAATGTGAAGACCAATATGCTATGAAAAAGTTATTTTGAATTTAGTCATCCCCCAAATGTGACCATTGAAAGCCTTGACCGTTGCATCCTTCCTCAGGGAACGGCCTGCTGACAGTTGGCAACAGGGTGGCATGTTTTTTGATGTGCTGCTCTGGAGTTCCATGTCTCAGCAGACACCTGGGGACATGGGAAAGAACAGTCTGGGATACTTTTCGAGGGAGAGAACATGAGTTCTGAAGTAGGAGCGACCGGTCAGGTAGGACGCAATCCAGGAGTGAGCCGCGCCGGAGATACCCAGCTCGGAGAGGGTGGAGAGGAGGATCTGATGGTACACAGTATCAAAGGCAGCAGACAGGTCTAGAAGGACAAGAGCAGAGGAGAGAGAGTTAGCTTTAGCAGTGCGGAGAGCCTCCGTGACACAGAGAAGAGCAGTCTCAGTTGAATGACCAGTCTTGAAACCTGACTGGTTTGGATCAAGAAGGTCATTCTGAGAGAGATAGCAAGAGAGTTGGCTAAAGACGGCACGCTCAATGGTTTTGGAGAGAAAAGAAAGAAGGGATACTGGTCTGTAGTTGTTGACATCAGAGGGATCGAGTGTTGGTTTTTTGAGAAGGGGGTGCAACTCTCGCTCTCTTGAAGATGGAAGGGACATAGCCAGCGGTCAAGGATGAGTTGATCAGCGAGGTGAGGTAAGGGAGAAGGTCACCGGAGATGGTCTGGAGAAGAGAGGAGGGGATAGGGTCAAGCGGGCAGGTTGTTGGGCGGCCGGCCGTCACAAGTCGCAAGATTTTATCTGGAGAGAGAGGGGAGAAAGAAGTCAAAGCATAGGGTAGGGCAGAGTGAGCAGGACCAGCAGTGTCATTAGACTTAACAAACGAGGATCGGATGTCGTCAACCTTCTTTTCAAAATGGTTGACGAAGTCATCCACAGAGAGGGAGGGGGGGGGGGGGAGGATTCAGCAGAGAGGAGAAGGTGGCAAAGAGCTTCCTAGGGTTAGAGGCAGATGCTTGGAATTTAGAGTGGTAGAAAGTGGCCTTAGCAGCAGAAACAGATGAAGAAAATGTAGAGAGGAGGGAGTGAAAAGAAGCCAGGTCCGCAGGGAGTCTAGTTTTCCTCCATTTCCGCTCGGCTGCCCGGAGCCCTGTTCTGTGAGCTCGCAATGAGTCATCAAGCCACAGAGCTGGAGGGGAGGACCGAGCCGGCCGGGAGGATAGGGGACATAGAGAGTCAAAGGATGCAGAAAGGGAGGAGAGGAGGGTTGAGGAGGCAGAATCAGGAGATTGGAGGGAGAAGGATTGAGCAGAGGGAAGAGATGATAGGATGGAAGAGGAGAGAGTAGTGGGAGAGAGAGAGCGAAGGTTGCGACGGCGCATTACCATCTGAGTAGGGGCAGAGTGAGTAGTGTTGGAGGAGAGCGAGAGAGAAAAGGATACAAAGTAGTGGTCGGAGACATGGAGGGGAGTTGCAGTGAGATTACTAGAAGAACAGCATCTAGTAAAGATGAGGTCAAGCGTATTGCCTGCCTTGTGAGTAGGGGGGGACGGTGAGAGGGTGAGGTCAAAAGAGGAGAGGAGTGGAAAGAAGGAGGCAGAGAGAAATGAGTCAAAGGTAGACATAGGGAGGTTGAAGTCCCCCAGAACTGTGAGGGGTGAGCCATCCTCAGGAAATGAACTTATCAAGGCATCAAGCTCATTGATGAACTTTCCAAGGGAACCTGGAGGGCGATAGATGACAGGATATTAAGTTTAAATGGGCTAGTGACTGTGACAGCATGGAATTCAAAAGAGGAGATAGACAGATGGGTCAGGGGGAAAATAGAGAATGTCCACTTGGGAGAGATGAGGATTCCTGTGCCACCACCCCGCTGACCAGATGCTCTCGGGGTATGCGAGAACACATGGTCAGACGAGGAGAGAGCAATAGGAGTAGCAGTGTTTTCAGTGGTAATCCATGTTTCCGTCAGCGCCAAGAAGTCGAGGGACTGGAGGGTAGCATAGGCTGAGATGAACTCAGCCTTGTTGGCAGCAGAACGGCAGTTCCAGAGGCTGCCTGAGACCTGGAACTCCACGTGGGTGGTGCGTGCAGGGACCACCAGGTTAGAGAGGCAGCAGCCACGTGGTGTGAGGCGTTTGTATAGCCTGTGCGGAGAGGAGAGAACAGGGATAGACAGAGGCATAGTTGACAGGCTGCAGAAAATGGCTACAATAATGCAAAGGAGATCGGAATGAGATGAACTAAACATCTGGGAAAGGAGAGAGCGGGGCTTCCCTCACCACAACACCCAAATATAACTCTCCCAACTTCCACCTCAGAAACTATAATTGTTGTAAACTACAGCGGTTCAATGTTTTCTAGGAATAGACTAACTTAGTTTATTCAGCTAGCTAACTAGGTACAGTATTCTTCCGTGAAAATCGTCCAGGGCACCTAGTCATAAGATGCCGCAGCCAGCTAGCATGCCGGACTCCAACAACACGGTTTAGCACCAATACTCGGCCACACCAAACCACCAGTGGGTCAGCACGACAAGCAGATCGTTCGTGTCCGTGTCTAACGTTGTGGGTTAGTCCCGACAGCTTGAGCGAGTCCGTCGTCAACTTATTCAGCCAGTTAGTTAGCTAGAATAGTTAGCATACTAGCTAGCCATTGCTTTCAGACAAAGAGGAAACCCCTCCTTTCACGGCACAAACACACAGAGAGAGCCAAACTAACGTTAACTAGTCACCCATGTCCCGAATTCCTTGAACGACTCTGGCTACCAAAAGACACAAATGTAGATTATCTGCTATATCACACAGACAGCACTAGTGAAGACCTTGATTATCTGCTATATCACACAGACAGCACTAGTGAAGACCTTGATTATCTGCTATATCACACAGACAGCACTAGTGAAGACCTTGATTATCTGCTATATCACACAGACAGCACTAGTGAAGACCTTGATTATCTGCTATATCACACAGAGAGCACCAGTGAAGACCTTGATTATCTGCTATATCACACAGACAGCACTAGTGAAGACCTTGATTATCTGCTATATCACACAGACAGCACTAGTGAAGGCCTTGATTATCTGCTATATCACACAGACAGCACTATTGAAGACCTTGATTATCTGCTATATCACACAGACAGCACTAGTGAAGACCTTGATTATCTGCTCTCTCACACAGACAGCACTAGTGAAGACCTTGATTATCTGCTCTATCACACAGACAGCACTAGTGAAGACCTTGATTATCTGCTATATCACACAGACAGCACTAGTGAAGGCCTTGGTTATCTGCTATATCACACAGACAGCACTAGTGAAGACCTTGATTATCTGCTATATCACACAGACAGCACTAGTGAAGGCCTTGATTATCTGCTATATCACACAGACAGCACTAGTGAAGACCTTGATTATCTGCTATATCACACAGACAGCACTAGTGAAGGCCTTGATTATCTGCTATATCACACAGACAGCACTAGTGAAGACCTTGATTATCTGCTATATCACACAGACAGCACTAGTGAAGGCCTTGATTATCTGCTATATCACACAGACAGCACTAGTGAAGACCTTGATTATCTGCTATATCACACAGACAGCACTAGTGAAGACCTTGATTATCTGCTATATCACACAGACAGCAGTAGTGAAGGCCTTGATTATCTGCTATATCACACAGACAGCAGTAGTGAAGGCCTTGATTATCTGCTATATCACACAGACAGCACTAGTGAAGACCTTGATTATCTGCTATATCACACAGACAGCACTAGTGAAGACCTTGATTATCTGCTATATCACACAGACAGCACTAGTGAAGGCCTTGATTATCTGCTATATCACACAGACAGCACTAGTAACGTGCATAAGTATACTATTACAAATGGAGCCTACTTCTCTGTGCTCTGGAGAGATGGCAGGTAATTGGTCAGAAGGCTCTGGAGGTCCTTGGAATGTTCTGTCTCTGGCACCTGGAGAGGGATGGATAGAAGTACTGAGTGTGCTTGAAAGAAAGCAAGAGAGTTAACCTGTAATAAGTATTACATTGCTGATTGTTGAGGACTATAAGGGGGCCTTTAAATCAGATGCAGCAACTCAATGTGAGGAGTGTTGGGGGAGTTCTATCTTCATGTCTGTAATGTCCCCTCTTACTGGGCCAGCTCATTTTGCATGGCCCTGTGCCCCAGATTGGTGGAGATTTCACATAAGGACCAATGGAATGGTCTAACATACTAGCCCACTCTCTCTGACCCCCAAGCCCTCACCCATGACCTCCCATTGGCCCAGGGCCTCCTGTCTAACCCTCTAATCACAGTTTCTCTGACAGGAAGTTACTCCAGTATTAAGGTTTATGGTGCATAGGGCTTCTCCACTCCTTATGAGATGACAAACCTGCATGGATTAGCAAAAGAAAACATGGCACCTGTATTTAGACAATTGTAGTCAAGACAGCCACAGTTTACACAGGAGTGTACAGGTTCCAGCACTCTACTAACACTTCACTCAACTAATTGTGGTCTAAATGGAAGACCATGATTAGTTGAATGAGATGTTTGTGCTAGGCAGGAATAAAAACGTGCCCACAGTTCAGTCTCCTGGGACTAGAGTTGCAAAAATCCACCAACTTTCCCATAATCCCCAGGTTTTCCAGAAATCCTGTTTGAAGATTCCAGATTTACTGTTTATTCCCTCCTGATTCAGGAAACCTTCCAACCGGGTTTTCTGGAAAACAAGGGAATTTGGAGAAAGTTACCAGATTTTTGCAACTACCTGGGACAGAAATCACCAACGTCTGTATTATAGAACGAGCTCCCTAAGGAACAATGAGATGACAATTCTGCATGATATAGACAATAACATGTGTGGATCTACATGTAATTGCCAAAATAAAGGAAACACCAACATAGTGTCTTTTAATAGGGCGTTGAGCCACCATGAGGCAGAATAGTTTCAATGCACCTTGGCATAGATTCTACAAGTGTCTGAACTCTATTGGAGGGAAGCGACACCAGTCTTCCTCAAGAAATTCCATCCTTTGGTGTTTTGTTGATGGTGGTGGAAAATGCTGTGTCAGGAGCCGCTCCAGAATCTCCCATAAGTGTTCAATTTGGTTGAGATCTGGTGACTGTGACGGCCATGGCATATGGTTTGTATAGTTTTCATCAAACGATTCAGGCACTCATGCCCTGTGGATGGGGGCATTGTCATCATATGTGGGCCAAAAAAATGGCCTGCCCAGCATTTTGTATGCATGACCCTAAGCATGATGCGATGTTAATTGCTTAATTAACTCAGGAACCACACCTGTGTAGAAGCACCTGCTTTCAATATACTTTGTATCCCTCATTTACTCAAGTGTTTAAATTGTTTTGCCCCTTTTTCTCCCCAATTTCTTGATGTCCAATTGTGATCCAATTACGATATTTTCTCATCGCTGCACCTCCCCAATGGGCTCGGGACAGGCGAAGGTCGAGTCATTCGTCCTCCAAAACATGACCTGCCAAACAGCGCTTCATAACGCCCATAACCCGGAAGCCAGCCATACCAATGTGTCGGAGGAAACACTGTTCAACTGACGACTGAAGTCAGCCTGCAGGCGCCCAGCCCGCCACAAGGAGTTGCAAGAGTGTGATGAGCCAAGTAAAGCTCCCCTGGGACAAACCCTACCCTAACCCGGATGTCGCTGGGCCAATTGTGCGCCGCCCTATGGGACTCCTGGTCACGGCTGGTTGTGACACAGCCTGGGATTGAACCCGCATCTGAAGTTACGCCTCAAGCACTGCGATGCAGTGCCTTAGACCGCTGCGCCACTCAGGAGACCCTAGTTACCTGTATTTTTATCTAACATGTGTGCCTTCCTGAATAAACTCCAGAATAAACCTGAAGAACAGGGAGATTTTCCTGATGCTCAGGTCATTGAAGTTCTACATCTGTCTGGGTGTTATGTGCTTACGTCTTTAAAATATGACTAGAACATATATTGTTTATTTCAAGAAATATATCCTTAGATACATTGATGAACTCTGTTGATAGTGGGAGTTAGCTATCTAGATAGCTATTTCCCAGCAGTTTCAACCTAGCTAGCTACCTAATGGCCTTTTTATAATCTTTATAGATAATACAAATATATGAAGTTTCCCCTCGCATCTAGAGCTACCTAATATAGCAAGCCAGTTGATAGTACAGTAGCTAGGATGAATGCAATGTGTGACATTAGTAGCTATATGGGTGACATTAGCTAACCTTAGATAATTGAGTGATGAAATCCGAAGAATGAAAAAGGTTTATAGCTAAACAGGAATTAATGAGTCTACCAATACATATATCCACTGGCAAATCTTTACATAAATGATGTCATCAAAAACATGCTGAATTAGCTAGCTAGCTAGTCCCTTGCTGGGAGTCCACCATGTTGCAATGTGGCTACTGGCTAGGTACCTAACTGGTGATGTAATCATCATGTTGTATGGGTACTGCCTTCCATTTAGCCAATCAATGACATTATAAGAAAAAATACAGTAGTTGCATGGTAAGAAATGGACGAGAAAAAACACAGCTCAATCAAAACCATCTAACCTATAGCGCTTTAGACACACCCACTCCTTTCCACACGCCTACTACTTTCCTTTAGACACACCCACTCCTTTCCAGACGCCCACTACTTTCCTTTAGACACACCCACTCCTTTCCAGACGCCCACTACTTTCCTTTAGACACACCCACTCCTTTCCAGACGCCCACTACTTTCATTTAGACACACCCACTCCTTTCCACACGCCTACTACTTTCCTTTAGACACACCCACTCCTTTCCACACGCCCACTACTTTCCTTTAGACACACCCACACCTTTCCACACGCCTACTACTTTCCTACCTTCCTTTAGATTAGACACACCCACTACTTTCCACACACCCACTACTTTCCTTTAGACACACCCACTCCTTTCCACACATTTTACATTTACATTTTAGTCATTTAGCAGACGCTCTTATCCAGAGCGACTTACAGGAGCAATTAGGGTTAAGTGCCTTGCTCAAGGGCACATTAACGTCATTTAGCAGACGCTCTTAGCCCGAGCGACTCACAAATTGGTGCGTTCACCCTATAGCCAGTGGGATAACCACTTTACAATTGGGGGGGGGGGGTAGAAGGATTCCTTTATCCTATCCCAGGTATTCCTTAAAGAGGTGGGGGTTTCAAATGTCTCCGGAAGGTGGTGAGTGACTCCGCTGTCCTGGCGTCGTGAGGGAGCTTGTTCCACCATTGGGGTGCCAGAGCAGCGAACAGTTTTGACTGGGCTGAGCGGGAACTATGCTTCCGCAGAGGAAGGGGAGCCAGCAGGCCAGAGGTGGATGAGCGCAATGCCCTCGTTTGGGTGTAGGGACTGATCAGAGCCTGAAGGTACAGAGGTGCCGTTCCCTCACTGCTCCATAGGCAAGCACCATGGTCTTGTAGCGGACGCGAGCTTCAACTGGAAGCCAGTGGAGTGTGCGGAGGAGGGGGGTGACGTGAGAGAACTTGGGAAGGTTGAACACCAGACGGGCTGCGGCATTCTGGATGAGTTGTAGGGGTTTAATGGCACAGGCAGGGAGGCCAGCCAACAGCGAGTTGCAGTAGTCCAGACGGGAGATGACAAGTGCCTGGATTAGGACCTGTGCCGCTTCCTGTGTAAGGCAGGGTCGTACTCTCCGAATGTTGTAGAGCATGAACCTGCAGGAGCGGGTCACCGCCTTGATGTTGGCGGAGAACGACAGGGTGTTGTCCAGGGTCACGCCTAGGCTCTTCGCACTCTGGGAGGAGGACACAGCGGAGTTGTCAACCGTGATGGCGAGATCATGGAACGGGCAGTCCTTCCCCGGGAGGAAGAGCAGCTCCGTCTTGCCAGGGTTCAGCTTGAGGTGGTGATCCATCATCCATACTGATATGTCTGCCAGACATGCAGAGATGCGATTCGCCACCTGGTTATCAGAAGGGGGAAAGGAGAAGATTAGTTGTGTATCGTCAGCGTAGCAATGATAGGAGAGACCATGTGAGGATATGACAGAGCCAAGTGACTTGGTGTATAGGGAGAAAAGGAGAGGGCCTAGAACTGAGCCTTGGGGGACACCAGTGGTGAGAGCACGTGGTGCGGAGACAGCTTCTCGCCACGCCACTTGGTAGGAGCGACCGGTCAGGTAGGACGCAATCCAGGAGTGAGCCGCGCCGGAGATGCCCAGCTCGGAGAGGGTGGAGAGGAGGATCTGATGGTTCACAGTATCAAAGGCAGCAGACAGGTCTAGAAGGACAAGAGCAGAGGAGAGAGAGTTAGCTTTAGCAGTGCGGAGAGTCTCCGTGACACAGAGAAGAGCAGTCTCAGTTGAATGACCAGTCCTGAAACCTGATTGGTTTGGATCAAGAAGGTCATTCTGAGAGAGATAGCAAGAGAGTTGGCTAAAGACGGCACGCTCAATAGTTTTGGAAAGAAAAGAGAGAAGGGATACTGGTCTGTAGTTGTTGACATCAGTGGGGTCGAGTGTTGGTTTTTTGAGAAGGGGAGCAACTCTCGCTCTCTTGAAGACGGAAGGGACATGGCCGGCGGTCAAGGATGAGTTGATCAGCGAGGTGAGGTAGGGGGAGAAGGTCACCGGAGATGGTCTGGAGAAGGGAGGAGGGGATGGGGTCAAGCGGGCAGGTTGTTGGGCGGCCTGCAGTCACAAGTCGCAGGATTTTATCTGGAGAGAGAGGGGAGAAAGAAGTCAAAGCATAGGGTAGGGCAGTGTGAGCAGGACCAGCAGTGTCATTAGACTTAACAAACGAGGATCGGATGTCGTCAACCTTCTTTTCAAAGTGGTTGACGAAGTCATCCACAGAGAGAGAGGAGGGGGGGAGGATTCAGGAGGGAGGAAAATGTGGCAAAGAGCTTCCTAGGGTTAGAGGCAGATGCTTGGAATTTAGAGTGGTAGAAGGTGGCCTTAGCAGCAGAAACAGATGAAGAAAATGTAGAGAGGAGGGAGGAAAAGATGCCAGGTCGGCAGGGGAGTTTAGTTTTCTTCCATTTCCGCTCGGCTGCCCGGAGCTCTGTTCTGTGAGCTCGCAGTGAGTCATCAAGCCACGGAGCTGGAGGGGGAGGACCGAGCCGGCCGGGAGGATAGGGGACACAGAGAGTCAAAGGATGCAGAAAGGGAGGAGAGGAGGGTTGAGGAGGCAGAATCAGGAGATTGGAGGGAGAAGGATTGAGCAGAGGGAAGAGATGATAGGATGGAAGAGGAGAGAGTAGTGGGAGAGAGAGAGCGAAGGTTGCGGCGGCGCATTACCATCTGTGTAGGGGCAGAGTGAGTAGTGTGGGAGGAGAGCGAGAGAGAAAAGGAAACAAAGTAGTGGTCGGAGACATGGAGGGGAGTTGCAGTGAGATTAGTAGAGGAGCAGCATCTAGTGAAGATGAGGTCAAGCGTATTGCCTGCCTTGTGAGTAGGGGGGACGGTGAGAGGGTGAGGTCAAAAGAGGAGAGGAGGGGAAAGAAGGAGGCAGAGAGAAATGAGTCAAACGTGGACATAGGGAGGTTGAAATCCCCCAAAACTGTGAGGGGTGAGCCATCCTCAGGAAAGGAACTTATCAAGGCGTCAAGCTCATTGATGAACTCTCCAAGGGAACCTGGAGGGCGATAGATGACAAGGATATTAAGCTTAAATGGGCTAGTGACTGTGACAGCATGGAATTCAAATGAGGAGATAGACAGATGGGTTAGGGGAAAAATTGAGAATGTCCACTTGGGAGAGATGAGGATTCCTGTACCACCACCCCTCTGACCAGATGCTCTCGGGGTATGCGAGAACACATGGTCAGACGAGGAGAGAGCAGTAGGAGTAGCAGTGTTTTCAGTGGTGATCCATGTTTCCGTCAGCGCCAGGAAGTCGAGGGACTGGAGGTTGGCATAGGCTGGGATGAAGTCAGCTTTGTTGGCAGCAGAACGGCAGTTCCAGAGGCTGCCTGCGACCTGGAACTCCAGGTGAGGGGTGCGTGCAGGGACCACCAGGTTAGAGAGGCAGCAGCCGCGCGGTGTGGTGCGTTGTTTGTGTAGCCTGTGCAGAGAGGAGAGAACAGGGATAGGCAGAGGCATAGTTGACAGGCTGTAGCAAATGGCTACAAAAATGCAGAGGAGATCGGAATGAAATGAGCTAAGCATCTGGGAGAGGAGAGAGCAGGGCCTCCCTCACCAAAAACTTCTACCTCAGAAACTAAAATTGTTTCACTGAACCACCCGAACAAAAACTCTCCCAACTTCCACACGCTCACTACTTTCCTTTAGACACACCCACTCCTTTCCACACGCCTACTACTTTCCTTTAGACACACCCACTCCTTTCCACACGCCCACTACTTTCCTTTAGACACACCCACTCCTTTCCACACGCCCACTACTTTCCTTTAGACACACACATTTAGTTTGTAAATGATGTCTGAGTGTTGGAGTGTGCTCCTGGCAATCCATAAATACAATTTAAAAAAGAAAATGGTGTCGTCTGGTTTACATAATATAAGGAATTTGAAACGATTTCTGCATTTACTTTTACTTTTGATAGTGAAGTATATTTTAGCAATTACATTTACTTTTGATACTTAAGTATGTTTAAAACCAAATACTTTTAGACTTTTACTCAAGTAGTATTTTACTGGGTGACTTTCACTTTTACTTGAGTCATTTTCTATTAAGGTATCTTTACTTTTACTCAAGTATGACAATTGGGTGCTTTTTCTACCACTGACAATGCCACAGATGTCTCATGTTTTGAGGGCGCATGCAACTGGCATGATGACTGCAGGAATGTCCACCAGAGCTGTTGCCAGATAATGTAATGGTAATTTCTCTACCATAAGCCACCTCCAACTTTGTTTTAGAGAATTTGGCAGTATGCCCAACCACCCTCACAGCTGCAGACCAAGTGTATGGTGGTGTGTGGGCGAGCGGTTTGCTGATGTCAATGTCATGAACAGAGTACCCCGTGTTCATGTCAGGGTTATGGTATGGGCAGGCATAAGCTACAGAGAAGGAACAAAATTGCATTTTCTTAATGGCAAATGTAATGCACAGAGATACCATGACAAGATCCTGAGGCCCATTGTCCTGCCGACATCACGTCATGTTTCAGCATGATAATGCATGGCCCAATGTCGCAAGGATCTGTACACAATTCCAGGAAGCTGAAAATGTCCCAGTTCTTCCATGTCCTGCATACTCACAAGACATGTCAACCATTGAGCATGTTTGGGAGGGCTGGATCGACGTGTACCACAGCTTGTTCCAGTTCCCACCAATATACAGCAACTTTGCACAGCCACTGAAGAGGAATGGGACAACATTCCACAGGCCACAATCAACAGATTGATCAACTCTATGCAAAGTAGAAGTGTCCTGGAGGAGGAGGAGGCAGCGGCAGATACCCTGTTCTCATGTAATGGGGTAGGGCCCAGTGATGCCAACTTAGCAATTTTGTTGCCAGATTTATCAACTTTTCAGACTACCCTGGCAACTTTTTTTTCAAACAGCACCTAGCAACAAAACAAATGTAGCTACTTTAAAAAACTTATTTGGAACTTTTAGCAACTTTTGAAAAGTGACTCAAACACTAAAATGCACACATTTTACCTCTAAATGACACTAAAACGATTTTATCTGTCACACACTCAGTCACAACACACATGGCTGGCTGCAAAAGTGCATTGTGAGTGACGTCAGCAGCAGGCGCTCAGCTCGTGCACAGGCAGCAGCAGGCCAGCCAAGCAGCACAACAACCTGGAGAGAGCTGGAGAGAGATGCCTAGCGCACACATCATTATTTGAGTTAAGTTGCTTGTTCAATAAGATAGCATATATACCTTGTTATTAGCTTGTACCTATAATTGTTGATCAGTTAGGTAGCATGTTTACTAACTACCAATACACTACTAGTTAATAAGAATATAAATCAAATGTAATTGTTCCATAATGTGTAATTGTTTAATAATTCAATGTGTTGTGTTTATAAATAAAAACATCTGATCATATAAATGTTATGTGTTTATATTACTTTTACAAATACAAATATGTGATAATAAACAAACAAATCTAAACTAACAAATGTCAAATCATATTTGTCACCGAGATGGCCAGTCAATTTGATTAACGTTATTGTGTATTCAATGTAATGATGCAGTTTTACGTTTTTACGTAATGACGTCATCACGCAAAGACATCACAACGTTATTGAGCAACTTTTAGCAACAAATCGACCTGCCTCTAGCAACTTCCGCTGAAAATGAGTTGGCAACACTGGTAGGGCCGTCCCAAGGATCCCGAATTGCACTGACAATTGCACAGTAGTAGTGGGGAAACAGGAATTTCCGGCAGGCGCGCCCATCCCACGTTCTTCACAATAAAGAAAGCTCCAGAACAGTGCAGTCAAGAAGATAACCTTTGTGTCCGTTTCATTGTATTACTACAGGTATGTAATAGCACGTTTAAACTTTCTAATGTCGAAAGAACATGTCATACCATGTTTGGTAACACATCCGTTAAGGTATTATCACGTTTGGTAAAGGTTTGATGTGTTATTTTTGTGTCAAACCGAGTAAGTGAAAGAACGTGATAAAAACTATTTTACAAGTCACATAGCTAGATATTTTTGGTTTGTCTGAGTGAACGTACATAATTTTCTAATTTTAGTTTAATAAATAATCAATTTATTTGAGATTACTGAGTTCGTTTAGCATATTATTACTTTTGTGTAAAATTCCCATGCTGGTAAAATGGCGGCTACTCTCGGTCAGCGTCAACAGACTTCAGTGAGGACAGTGCGGGTGCATCAGAGAGACAATTTCACGGTCGCACTACTGTTTTGAAGCTGAATGTAATGATTATCAGTTTTCTACATGTGTACTAATATTCAGACACATTCACTAGTTTCAGTCTTTATCAATAAATGTTGCTATGGTGTGAACAGGAAATACAATTGTTTTTTGATTGAAGTAATACAGTGAAGACAAGGTTATTCAGGAAATTAGCACACAGTGCTGTCTAAAACAAACTGTAACCTTGTACTAAATGGATTTTGAGTCATGTATGCATTTATCTACTATAGGTTAGGTATTAGCTCAAAAGTTTTGTGGAGCTCCTGCTCCTTAATATAAACGGTACCGGCACCCAAAATGAGTATTGGCACCTTTTTCAGTCCAAGTACAGCACTGAATTAGATAATTGAACAAGAAAAAAAATATTTTTAGAGAATAAAGATATTGCTAGAACTGTCAACACTAACTTTTGTGTCTGTGCTCTCTATATTACTACTAGCAGATTCAGATAAGTCTGAGGCCGGTAACATCAACAGTGAGGACAAACCCAGCCTGCCTCTCTCCTTCCACACTGAGTCCAAACCTACAGTCACTGGGTCCTGATTGTGATAGTGGAGCCCAGTTTGCATCGCAATATCCAGAGATGGCATCAGTGAAGCTGGAAGATTGCAGTCAAACACTGGAGCTTAATGTCAACATTAAAGATGAAGAAGAGGAGGAGAAGATTGGGAAATCTGTTTCTCAGGGTAAGAGCAGATTATATCCAATTAAGTTTGTTGGACATGATTTGGAAAGGCACACACCTGTCTATATACAGTGCATTCGGAAAGTATTCAGACCCCTTGACTTTTTTGAGATTTTGTTACGTTACAGCCTTATTGTAAAATAGATTACATTGTTTTTTTCCCTCATCAATCTACTCACAATTCCCCATAATGATAAAGCCAAAACTGGTTTTTGTTCAATTGTTGCAAAAACAACATCTGAACGATCACATTTACAAAATGTCTTTCTACTCTGCGAGTGTCTAAACCAGGGCTCTTCAATTCCGGTCCTGGAGGGCCGAAACACCTCTGTTTTTCATCCTCTCCTTCTAATCAGGGGCTAATTAAGACCTTGGACACCAGGTGAGTCCAATTAACTACCAAGTAGAAATAAAAAACAGAAGTGTTTCGACCCTCCAGGACCGGAATTGAAGAACCCTGGTCTAAACCATGATCACCTTGATCTCATTCATCTCAGTCTCATTGCAAAGGGTGTTTATTATAATACTTCTGTAAACAATATATTTTTGTAGTTTTTAATACATTTGCAAAAATGTCTAAGAACTTCTTTTCACTTTTTCATTCTGGGGTATTGTATGTAGATTGATGAGGAGTGGTTTTATTTAATTCATTTCAGAAGAAGGCTGTAACGTAACAAATTGTGGAAAAAATCAAGGGGTCTGAGTACTTTCCTAATGCACTGTACATATCCAAAAGTGGACCTAGAAGTTTGTCCTTAAATATCTATTGGGAGCCCATCTGGACCTTCCGCTTAACCTCCCTTCATATCGAAAATAGCATCAGATATTTCAACACCATCCAATTCCTTTTCCAGATCCAATTTAGTGTCTTCTGAAGTAGAGGGAAAATCAAGGCCTGATTAGTTCAGTTCTCAGGAGATTCAGAGTTGTAAAGTGTGTTGTAGTAGGAAGCAAATGTTTGGTTTATTTCTACAGGATCCATTGATAATTGTCCTTGTAAATTATGAATTGCATTAAAGGCTGAATTTTACTTCTTACTGTGCCAGGCCGGCAATTTACCAGATTTTTCACCTTGATCATAGGACTGTTTCAGCCTAGTTAAGCTGTTTGCAGCCTTTGAGGTGGGAAGTTCTTCATACTGAGCTTTAAGACCAAATCATTCCTTGTTTACTTCTACTGAGTTATCCAATTCTCAGATTTTGCTGTCCATCTCTCATTTTCTGATTTTTATTTGATTTTAAACTGGTAACCTCCTGAGTGGCGCAGTGGTCTAAGGCACTGCATCGCAGTGCTAACTGTGCCACTAGAGATCCTGGTTCGAATCCAGGCTCTGTCGTAGCCGGCCGCGACCGGGAGACTCGTGGGCGGCGCACAATTGGCCCAGCGTCGTCCAGGGTAGGGGAGGGAATGGCCGGCAGGGATGTAACGTTGATAGAGCATGGCGTTTGCAATGCCAGGGTTGTGGGTTCGATTCCCACGGGGGGCCAGTATAAAAAAATATGTATTCACTAACTGTAAGTCGCTCGGGATAAGAGCGTCTGCTAAATGACTGAAATGTAAATGTAAAACGTATACTTTGCCCCCAAATATGTACTTTGAAAGCCTCCCATCTGGTTCTCACTGATGTTTGGTGAGTGTTCAATGTCAAATAAATATCTATAGGCACTCCAACGTAATGTAAGAAGTCTGGGTCCTGTAACCATCTGGGATGCAAACGCCATCTAGAGGATCCTTTTACTAGTTTTGTATCCCTATAGAATAATCACACAAGGGAATGGTCATTCAAAACAATAGTATCATATCCATTTCCTGCTACATTGGGAAGCAATGAGCAAGAAACTAAAAAGTAGTCTACATGAGAATATGATTTAAATGTGAACATGAATTCTCCCTTTTACTCGGGTTCTGAGTCCTCCAAGGTTCACATAGATTTAAGTCCTTAATGAAATGCTGTAATTTCTTTCTACTCTGCGAGTGGGAAGTGACTAAACCAGAGGAGCAATCTAGATGAGGATCAATAGTGCAATTAAAGTCCCCTGCCATTAGGACTTTACCAGGAATGGAGGCTATCAATAGAAATTAATTCTCAAAGAATTTGGGATTATCATCATTAGGACCATAAACATTAACCAGATTAATATGCTCATTCAAAAGAGTTTCCTGTATCAAAATGTATCTACCAGCTGTATCAGTTATAATAGTATCCACTTGAAACGGAACAGATTATTGAATTAAAACCAAAACACCATGAGAATGAGAGGAGGACCAGGATGCTACTACTGGCCCTTGTCATCTCCTGCATACTTTAAGTAGCTCATCCTTCAACAAGTGAGTTTCTTGTAGGAACACAATAGATGAATGAAGTTTAAGCCTAGTAATAACCTGTTTTAAGCTTGGATAGTTTACAAACTCCACAGACATTCCACAAAGTAAATTTAAGTTTTGCATTTGAAGTCATTTAACCAAAGATGTGAACATGGAATAAGCTATAGCATAAAGGCATATCTAAAATATGTTTAGTAACCACAAGGACCGCAGGAATATTTTGTAGTGAGGAAAATATGTAAAGATCTGTTGGAAGAAACAAACAAATATGTCCTAACAACACAGGGTCTTTTGCTAGTAGCCTATATAGTAGCCTAAATATCACAACAAAAGGCCTCTCTAGCAAGATGATATGTGAAATATCACGTAGTATTTGTTTGAAAAGTAGCAAAGAATAGCTCCACCTAAAACAGTAACGCTAGTTAGTGAAGCCTGAGACTAACGTTAACGTTACAGTATGGACCGTCCAAAATAGTGGTAGATGATCCACAACACAGGGTCTGTTGCTAGTAGCTACCAAGTAACAATATGGCCCATACGTATAGCGTTAACGTAGTATACCATGATACGTTTATAAACCAAAAAAAGTATCAAAGATCAGAAATGAACAGCCTACGTGAGAAAAATAGATATAATTGAATATGTGCTACGTTACCCAAAGGCCCTTTGCATATGATGTTAGGCTTGCACCTGAGTGTCAATCATTTTAGTCCAAGGACATGATCGAAAGGCCTCCATCATTCTTAAATGGAGAAGCCGGTGGTCACTCTGACAGAGCTCCAGAGTTCTGTGGCGATAGGAGAACCTTCCAGAAGGACAACCATCTCTTCAGAACTCCACCAATCAGGCCTTTATGGTAGAGTAGCTAGACGGAAGCCACTCCTCATGAAAAGGCACATGACTGCCCGCTGGGAGTTTGCCAAAAGACACCTAAAGGACTCTCAGACCATGAGAAACAAGATTCTCTGGTGTGATGAAGCCAAGATTGAACTCTTTGGCCTGAATGCCAAGCGTCACGTCTGTAGGAATCCTGGCACCATCCCAACGGCGAAGCATGGTGGTGGCAGCATCATGCTGTGGGGATGTTTTTCAGTGGCAGGGACTGGGAGACTAGTCAGGATCGAGGGAAAGATGAACGGAGCAAAGTACAGAGAGAACTGAAAATAGCTGTGCGGCGACACTACCCATCTTACCTGACAAGCTTGAGAGGATCTGCAGAGAAACTCCCCAAATACAGGTATGCCAAGCTTGTAGCGTCATACCCAAGAAGACTTGAGGCTGTAATCACTGCCAAACAGGGAAATGGTTCCAATCATTTTTCATTTTTATTCATTTTAGAAACACTTAAAATAATGGCTGTGTTTCGTGTAGGCTTACTCTGGCGTGACTTTTAGCAATATTCGGCTCTATTTCCTCTCAGATTATAAAACTCTAATTATCATCAAAGTAGACATCATGCAAAACAACAACACTGCAAGCTCCTGCAAGTCATCTCTAGCTGTAACCTTTGATAACAGGTATTGTGTCAATTTAAAACTAATTAACTGTGGTGGCAGGTGCAGTGATGAACGCCGAGAAGGAGCTGAGTGTAGAGGGAAGCAGTGTGTTGAGGGAGATTATCGTCTAGTGTATAAAGAGGGATACGTCCTCCAGTAGCTCAGAGATGGAACCTGGTGAGGATGAATTACCTACGGTGAGGAACTCCGAGATCGGGCCTAGTTCCAAGGATGATAAGGATGATTCTGGCCCAGTGGGAGTGAGATTTGTAGAGAGAATGGATCCATATGTGGTGTCAGGTTAGGTGGAGAAGAGGTTGGGGACTGTTGAGTTGGTGAAGGTAACTTGGAGTGATTTTATTGTTTCTCCTCTGCCCAGAGGGAGCGGGCGCTGCAGATTACGTGATTAGGGACAGGAATTGTGACTTGAATTGCTCTCCGGAACAGTGTGGCATTGAAAGGAGTGATAACGGGGTTAGGTTTAAGTGTTGAGGATGAGCAGTTGAAATGGAAGATTCCAGGTGTCTGTGACACCCTCCGTTTGGTGAGACGTAGATCCGGTGTAGAGCGTGGGGAAACAGAATACATTATCTGTCATGCTGGATTTTGATGCATAGTCTCTGCCAGATCAGATCAAGGTAGGAAGTGTCAGTTATCCCGTGAGCGATTTTGTTCTGTAAATATTACAGTGTTTTAGGGGTGAAATTTATGGGCCTGTTGCAGCAGTGTGTAGGCGTGAGATGCCTAGATGTGACAAGTGTGCAGGAGGTCATGAGATGAAGAAATGTGTGGTATCGGTGGAGAAAGTTCTGTGTGTTAGTTGTGGGGGTGCTAACGGGCTGGAGATCTGAGGTGTCAGGTGAGAGAAAGGCAGATTGTGGTCCTCTATAGCTCAACTGTAGCTCAATTGGTAGAGCATGGCACTTGTAGTGGGTTCGATCCCCGGGACCACCCATACGTAAAAATGTATGCGCACATGACTGTAAGTTGCTTTGGATAAAAGAGTCTGCTAAATGGCTTATTATTATTATTAGATTGAGGTTGCCAGGGTTACAGTAGTACAGAAAGTGTTGTAGCAGAAGCAGTGAAGAGAGTGGTAGAGGAAGATGGGTACATGGTGAGGATTCCTGTGAGTAGGCAGAGACCAAGAGAGAGTGATGGGAAGAATATGTGCTTCAGTAAGGTGGGCTTTTTAGCATTTATAGCAATGGTTTTCAATTGTACTGCAGAAATGGATCAAAACGTCCCAGAAAATAGAGGCTGTGGTGGCAGCGGCAGAGAAGTACTTGGGATTGCGAGGATTTACTGCAGAACAGCTGCAGGGGATATTGAGTGGTAGTGGTCTGGCGTAGGACTAGATAGGGTTAAATAGTGGAATGGGGTGGTGGGTTTTTGTCGTGGAAAATCGCCACGAAGGGACTCAAGTCAAATGAGTCCCTTGTTGGAGAGGTTCCAACAAACGTAAAAGCACCATAGTACACGTCAGTTGGGAGCTCTGCCGGGGCAGTCCCGTTAGTTGTCCTATATACTGCTTACACAGACAAGTTACATTTGCATGATTTTAGCTTTATTAATAATTAATTAATCGTTAACATTTGGTTCCTGCATGTGACCGACCAATACCTCACAAGGCTTCTTCTCTCCAAGCTGAGACCTTGAAACTGAGATATCCCTTTTGGATCCCAGAACAATGTTCTGGGCGTACTGCCAATTGGTCTGAGGAGGTCAGTCATCTGCACGAACCAAGAACATTTACTCTCACATTTTTTAGAGCAGGCTAATACTGCAATTTTGTATTAATTACCGTATCAATGAATTTAATGTACAGTAGGTGGTGGTGTATGCACCTAAAAGTTGAATGCGCTCCGCCAACCAAATCCCGAAGAAGAAGGATGGAGAATGTGAAAAAGGAGTAGCGTTCATCTTTATTATTGATGTTTGATGAAGAGTATCTACCACCCTATGTAAAGCTGGGATATATAATATACCCCATAAGAGAGTTTGTGTAAAACCTGATGCAATGCAAGAAATGTAAAAAGTTTGGCCACATGTCAAGTGTTTGCAGACGGAAGGAATATGTTATTGAAGAGCATGTGAATGTAAAATGTTGTAACTGTGGTGGGGGTCATATTCCTGAATTCACAGAGGGCCTCCAAGACTTCACGGCAGAAGCCCTGCAAGGTCTACTGTAGCCAGAAAATGTTCCACCCTCACAGGATCCTTCTGAGCCTGTGTAGGGACCTGATTAGAACAGAAAAGCAGGCTGATTTAGTTCAATTTTAATATAGTTATTGATAGTTTGTATGATTTTTTTAGAAATACTGTATACACTGAACAAACATATAAACGCAACATGTAAAGTGTTGGTCCCATGTTTCATGAGGTGAAATAAAAGATCCCAGAAATGTTCCAGACACAAACTTTTTTCTAAAATGTTGTGCACACATTTGTTTACATCCCAGTTGATATACCCAAAGGTGTGGTATATCAAGAAGCTGATTAAATAGCATGATCATCATTACACAGGTGCACCTTGTGCTGGGGACAAGAGTAGCTGAATAGGTTCTTGGCAGCATCTAATGGGGATCCCTAACAAATACAAAAATGCCACTCTAAAATGTGCAGTTTTTTCACACAACACAATGCCACAGTTTTGAGGGAGCATGCAATTGGCATGCTGACTGCAGGAATGTCCACCAGAGCTGTTGCCAGAGAATGTTAGGTTAATTTCTCTACCATTAGCTGCCTCCAATGTTGTTTTAGAGAATTTTGCCCAACCAGCCTCACAACTGCTGACCACCGTGTAATGGCATTGTGTGGGCGTGCGGTTTGCTGATGTCAGTGTTGTGAACAGGGTACCCCATGGTGGTATCGGGGTTATGGTACAGTGGGGAAAAAAAGTTTTTAGTAAGCCACCAATTGTGCAAGTTCTCCCACTTAAAAAGATGAGAGGCCTGTAATTTTCATCATAGGTACACGTCAACTATGACAGACAAAATTAGATTTTTTCCCTCCAGAAAATCATATTGTAGGATTTTTTATGAATTTATTTGCAAATTATGGTGGAAAATAAGTATTTGGTCAATAACAAAAGTTTCTCAATACTTTGTTATATACCCTTTGTTGGCAATGACACAGGTGAAACATTTTCTGTAATTCTTCACAAGGTTTTCACACACTGTTGCTGGTATTTTGGCCCATTCCTCCATGCAGATCTCCTCTAGAGCAGTGATGTTTTGGGGCTGTCGCTGGGCAACACGGACTTTCAACTCCCTCCAAAGATTTTCTATGGGGTTGAGATCTGGAGACTGGCTAGGCCATTCCAGGACCTTGATATGTTTCTTACGAAGCCACTCCTTCGTTGCCCGGGCAGTGTGTTTGGGATCATTGTCATGCTGAAAGACCCAGCCACGTTTCATCTTCAATGCCCTTGCTGATGGAAGGAGGTTTTCACTCAAAATCTCACGATACATGGCCCCATTCATTCTTTCCTTTACACGGATCAGTCGTTCTGGTCCCTTTGCAGAAAAACAGCCCCAAAGCATGATGTTTCCACCCCCATGCTTCACAGTAGGTATGGTGTTCTTTGAATGCAACTCAGCATTCTTTGTCCTCCAAACACGACGAGTTTAGTTTTTACCAAAAAGTTATATTTTGGTTTCATCTGACCATATGACATTCTCCCAATCCTCTTCTGGATCATCCAAATGCACTCTAGCAAACTTCAGACGGGCCTGAACATGTACTGGCTTAAGCAGGGGGACACGTCTGGCACTGCAGGATTTGAGTCCCTGGCGGCGTAGTATGTTACTGATGGTAGGCTTTGTTACTTTGGTCCCAGCTCTCTGCAGGTCATTCACTAGGTCCCCCCGTTTGGTTCTGGGATTTTTGCTCACCGTTCTTGTGATCATTTTGACCCCACAGGGTGAGATCTTGCGTGGAGCCCCAGATCGAGGGAGATTATCAGTGGTCTTGTATGTCTTCCATTTCCTAATAATTGCTCCAACAGTTGATTGCTTCAAACCAAGCTGCTTACCTATTGCAGATTCAGTCTTCCCAGCCTGGTGCAGGTCTACAATTTTGTTTCTAGCGTCCTTTGACAGCTCTTTGGTCTTGGCCATAGTGGAGTTTGGAGTGTGACTGTTTGAGGATGTGGACAGGTGTGTTTTATACTGATAACAAGTTCAAACAGGTGCCATTAATACAGGTAACGAGTGGAGGACAGAGGAGCCTCTTAAAGAAGAAGTTACAGATCTGTGAGAGCCAGAAATCTTGCTTGTTTGTAGGTGACCAAATACTTATTTTCCACCATAATTTGCAAATAAATTAATAAAAAATCCTAAAATGTGATTTTTCTGGAGAAAAAAAATCTCAATTTGTCTGTCATAGTTGACGTGTACCTATGATGAAAATTACAGGCCTCATCTTTTTAAGTGGGAGAACTTGCAAAATTGGTGGCTGACTAAATACTTTTTTTCCCCACTGTATGGCATGGCGTAAGCTACAGACAACTAATACAATTGCATTTTATCGATGGCAGTTTGAATGCACAGAGATGCCATGACAAGATCCTGAGGCCCATTAAATACTTATTTCCCTAATTAAAATGCAAATCAATTTATAACATTTTTGACATGCGTTTTCTGGATTTCTTTGTTGTTATTCTGTCTCTCACTGTTCAAATAAACCTAACATTAAAATTATAGACTGATCATGTGTTTGTCAGTGGGCAAACGTACAAAATCAGCAGGGAATCAAATACTTTTTTCCCTCATTGTACATGGTTTGACACCAGTATTGCCAGCATTTGTTTTATTCACTGGGCTATCTAGAGTGATCAGATAGTAGACTAAAGAAGTGAAGTAGACAAACTGCCAATGTTTTAAAGTTCTATTAAATGAGTCTGTGTAGTTACTAACCCTTGTGATAGTGAGTGGAGGATGACACTAACCCTTGTGATAGTGAGTGGAGGATGATATGGCTTCTACATCTGCAAGGCTTGCTCTTTGGGGTTTTTGGCTGGGTTTCTATAAAGCACTTTGTGACAACTTCTGATGTAAAAAGGGCTTCATAAAATATATTTGATTGACATGTATATTACACCAACTGACTGGTTCTTCTATTGTTGTTCACACAGGAGACCATGTTAAGACATTCTCTACATCCAGAGAGCAACAGCAGGAAGATCACAGAGCTAAGAGGTCTCACCACTGCCCACATTGTGAGGCGAGTTTCTCAATTCTATCAAAGTTAAAAATACACCTACAAATACACACAGGAGAGAATCTGAATTCCTGTACTGACTGTGGGAAGAATTTCACAATATCAAAGGCTCTGACAGTTCATCAGAGAGTGCACATAGGAGAGAAGCCTTACTCCTGCTCTGACTGTGGGGCAAGTTTCTCTCAACTGGGCCACTTAAAAACACATGAACGTATACATACAGGAGAGAAGCCTTACTCCTGCTCTGACTGTGTAAAGCGCTTCAAAACATCAACTGAGCTAAAAGTTCATCAGAGAACACACACAGGAGAGAAGCCTTACTCCTGCTCTGACTGTGTAAAATGCTTCACAACATCAGCTCAGCTAAAAGTTCATCAGAGAACACACACAGGAGAGAAGCCTTACTCCTGCTCTGACTGTGGGAAGAGTTTCTTTCGACTGGGCCCCTTAAAAACACATGAACGTATACATACAGGAGAGAAGCCTTACTCCTGTTCTGACTGTGGGACGAGTTTCTCTCGACTGGGCCACTTAAAATCACACCAACGGATACACACAGGAGAGAAGCCTTACTCCTGTTCTGACTGTGGGACGAGTTTCTCTCGACTGGGCCACTTAAAATCACACCAACGGATACACACAGGAGAAAAGCCTTACTCCTGCTCTGACTGTGTAAAATGCTTCACAACATCAGCTCAGCTAAAAGTTCATCAGAGAACACACACAGGAGAGAAGTCTTACTCCTGCTCTGACTGTGGGAAGAGTTTCTTTCGACTGGACCACTTAAAAAAACATGAACGTATACATACAGGAGAGAAGCCATACTCCTGCTCTGACTGTGGGAAGGGTTTCTCTCAGCAGGAAAGCTTGAAAACACACCAACGGATACACACAGGAGAGAAGCCTTACTTCTGCTCTGACTGTGGGACAAGTTTCTCTCAACTGGGCCACTTAAAAACACATGAACGTATACATACAGGAGAGAAGCCATACTCCTGCTCTGACTGTGGGAAGGGTTTCTCTCGGCAGGAAAGCTTGAAATCACACCAACGGATACACACAGGAGAGAAGCCTTACTCCTGCTCTGACTGTGGGACAAGTTTCTCTCAACTGGGCCACTTAAAAATACATGAACGTATACATACAGGAGAGAAGCCATACTCCTGCTCTGACTGTGTAAAATGCTTCACAACATCAACTGAGCTAAGACTTCATCAGAGAACACACACAGGAGAGAAGCCTTACTCCTGCTCTGACTGTGTAAAGCGCTTCAAAACATCAACTGAGCTAAGAGTTCATCAGAGAACACACACAGGAGAGAAGCCTTACTCTTGCTCTGATTGTGGGGCAAGTTTCTCTCAACTGGGCCACTTAAAAATACATGAACGTATACATACAGGAGAGAAGCCATACTCCTGCTCTGACTGTGTAAAATGCTTCACAACATCAACTGAGCTAAGACTTCATCAGAGAACACACACAGGAGAGAAGCCTTACTCCTGCTCTGACTGTGTAAAGCGCTTCAAAACATCAACTGAGCTAAGAGTTCATCAGAGAATACACACAGGAGAGAAGCCTTACTCCTGCTCTGACTGTGGGGAGAGTTTCTCTCATCAGAGCAGCTTAAAGACACACCAACGTATACACACAGGAGAGAAGCCTTACTCCTGCTCTGACTGTGGGGAGAGTTTCTCTCATCAGAGCCGCTTAAAAACACACCAACGTATACACACAGGAGAGAAGCCTCATTAGTTCTCTTAGACCAGCTAAGATTAAAGTCACTCCATTGATTAATCCTCATATCATAAAAGAAGTGGTAACAGTTAATTGGATCAAATGAAGAAAGCATAGAACACTACATTGTAATCCTATTGTTTCTCACTGTGAGAGAACTGTGCAGAGGAAAGGGAGCGTTATAGAATGTTAGCCTCTCTTTACTTTACTGATCAGTGTTCACCTTGTCAGTTTTGGTGTGTTTTATTTGCTTCTACTGTAAAGATATTGAGATTACCTTGGATTTGCCCTTAGGGTTGAATATCCTCTGTGAGGCGTCTCACAATGGAGTCTGGTTGACTGGGTGGTACTGCTTCCCTCTGCAGTTTTCTGTGGGAATGAGCTGGTTTGATACAACATACACTGAGTGTACAAAACATTAAGGACACCTGCTCTTTCCATGACAGACTGACCAGGTGAACCCAGGTGAAAGCTATGATCCTTAATGATGTAGTTGTGGTGTATTTATTATGGATCCCCATTAGCTTTCAGCAGAAAACAAGAAACTGCAGTTGCAGTGGGCTATGGAATGAAAACACTGGACACTGAACAATTAGAAAAACATTGCCTGGTCTGATGAATCCCGGTTCCTGCTGTTTCATGCTGATGGAAATATTGAATGTCACTGGAAATTATCTTTTTTAGTACAAAACGTAGAAACCCGCCATTTTCACATATGTCGATGTTGGGGTGGTGCTGGAGATGATGAACATGGAGTTGAAACATGTAGAAATGTCCCTTTAAGGCTAAAACAAAAGGAGGGGGGTTGGTCGGAAATTGGACCAACTGACTTGTTGGAGAAGTGGCATCCTATGACGATGCCACATTGAAAGTCACTGAGCTCTTCAGTAAGGTCATTCTACTGCCAGTGTTTGTCTATGGAGATTGCATGGCTGTGTTTGATTTTATACACCTGTTAGCAACGGGTGTGGCTGAAATAGCTGAATCCACTAATTTGAAGGGGTGTCTACATACCTTTGTATATATAGTGTACTTTGCATGTTAGCTTAGCATGCAACTTCTTAGCATGTTAATTGTAATGTAACATAACATACTGTATCATACTATATTGAGTGGTATGTTTTTTGTAACATATAGTAGGTTTTTCTCTGACACCAAGTTGTCCCTCTGCAGTATTCTGTGGGAATGAGCTCGTAGACACATGTATCAGATAGAGATGGTGTGATGATCAGTTTTCACCATTACTTTGGGTGGATTAGTTTTTACTACATAACTTTTGTTTAATGATACACCACAGGCTATGAAAGGACTACATGTGTTTATTAAATTGTCTTTTAAAACTAGATTCATTATTTTTGTCATTGATAAATATATTTGGATAACTGTAATGAACGTAATTGATCTGGTAATGAAAAATAAACATTCTACATTAATTTGTGCTGGTCAACCTTTGTTTTTTGGTTTATCTATACAGAAAATATAATGGTTTTGTTTAATTCATGGCATTCAAAATAATGTACATGTCTATTATCTAGTCAAAACATGTCACTACACCTTTACACATCACCATTGGGACAAGCCAATTTGCTGGCCACCATTATTTGCTACAATGCATAAAAATAGATGTTTTGCAGTATAAAGGACTTACATATGTTTCTTATTAAATAACAGTGAAATAAAATGGGGGAAAAGTAGTGTCATTTTAAAGTGTTTTATACGGTACCAAAGTCCAGGGACAGCATTACCACAACAAATCAACAATGACCCACTTACTATTGGGGAGTGGAACCAGAGAGGAAGATTGTGTTACCTTTCTCACACCACTACAGTATTCATTTCAACAGACCCCATTGTTAGAGTTCAATATATGCCCAGGACAATATTGAGGTTCAGGCTGTTGTAATGTCCAGTTGATTATGTAAATAGTATTGTAGAACTCTGGTATTGATAGTCCATTTGAGGGTGATTCATTGATATGAATATTCAGAATGAAAGAGCTGAGAATTCATGTGATGGCCAACATCTAACACAATATTTCCTGTTGTAATATGCCATTTAGCAGACGCTTTTATCCAAAGCGACTTACAGTCATGTGTGCATACATTTTTACGTATGGGTGTTAGTAAGGACCACAGCATTTTAGGCATAAATTGTTCAAATCTGTCCAGAGTTTACAGATTAACAGTTACTACAAACCCAGCCTGCCTCTCTCCTTCCACACTGAGTCCAAACCTACAGTCACTGGGTCCTGATTGTGACAGTGGAGCCCAGTTTGCTAAGCAGGATCCAGAGATGGCATCAGTGAAGCTGGAAGACTGCAGTCAAACACTGGAGCTGAATGTCAACATTAAAGATGAAGAAGAGGAGGAGAAGATTGGGAAATCTGTTTCTCATGGTAAGAGCAGGTTCATTAGTGATCATATGTACAGTACACCTCACATGCTACTCATGAAAATACTTCAATTTATGTATGAACAAAGTCTACTAAAATGTATATCTGACACCATAAAGATGATTAAAATATGCAAGCAAGCATTAGGCAATGAGTTGATGTTGACTAGCAATAATTGGTCTGATAGTGGAATACTAAAGGAAAATAGATTGAATTACATTGTAAAAATAACGATTCACTTACATTTCTTTATTTTCAGAGGAACTAGGGTTATGTGCCTTGCTCAAGGGCACATCGACAGATTTTTCACCTAGTCTGCTCGGGGATTCGAACCAGCAACCTTTCAGTTACTTTCGCCCAAGGCGTAAAGCCTAAGTTACAAGTAAATACTGACATAAACAAAACATTAAGTATCTAAACATGATCAGACAGGAAGAGAAAGACAAAGAATCCATAGTTTGTGTCGTGGCCCATAGCTCATGGGATAGAGAGAATCCATAGCTTGTGTCATGGTCCATAGCTCATGGGATAGAGAGAATCCATAGCTTGTGTCATGGCCCATAGCTCATGGGATAGAGAGAATCCATAGCTTGTGTCATGGTCCATAGCTCATGGGATAGAGAGAATCCATAGCTTGTGTCATGGCCCATAGCTCATGGGATAGAGAGAATCCATAGCTTGTGTCATGGCCCACAGCTCATGGGAGAGGGGTAGAGAGAAAGACGGTGTACACTGAGTGTATTAAACATAAGGAACACCTGCTTCTTTCCCTGCCATAGACTGACCAGGTGAAAGCTATGATCCCTTATCGATGTCTCTTGTTAAATCCACTTCAGTGTAGATGAAGGGGAGGAGACGGGTTAAAGAAGGATTTTTTGTGTATGTGTTTCATTCAGAGGGTGAATGGGCAAAACAAAATATTTAAGTGCCTTTGAACAGGGTATGGTAGTAGGTACCAGACGCACCGGTTTGAGTGTGTCAAGAACTGCAATGCAGTTTCAACAGTTTCCCGTGGGTATCAAGAATGGTCCACCACCAAAAGTACATCCATCCTGACAAAGTTAGGCTTTACTGAGGGCAGAAGGGGGTGCAACTCAATATTAGGAAGGTGTTCCTAATGTTTTGTGCACTCAGTATATATCTCACCACAGAAGGTCAAGAACAAAAGAGAAAGACACATTGAAGCTAAGACCCTTTTAGAACCATTTAACCATGTTTGGATTCAAAATCGGAGTTGTTGATCAATAACATTACAGTTGAGTTAACTTCCAATCAGATATCAGATCTACAGTATGTTATCACAACAGAAGCTCAGAGGTGTGACAGAATGGAGGATGGTGAGATAATGCATCATTCAGAATGGGGGAATGTGGTCCTCTGTAGCTCAGCTGGTAGAGCACGGCGCTTGTAACGCCAAGGTAGTGGGTTCGATCCCCGGGACCACCCCATACACAAAAATGTATGCACGCATGACTGTAAGTCGCTTTGGATAAAAGCGTCTGCTAAATGGCATATTATTATTATTATTATTATTATTATGGTGAGATAATGTATCATTCAGAATGGGGGATGGTGAGATAATGCATCATTCAGAATGGGGGATGGTGAGATAATGCATCATTCAAAATGGGAGATGGTGAGATAATGCATCATTCAGAATGGGGGATGGTGAGATAATGCATCATTAATAATGGGGGATGGTGACATAATGCATCATTTAGAATGGGGGGATGTGGGGAGCAACACAGAGAAGGCTGAATTCCTGAGAAGACAGTAAAACCTTTGGGTTGATAAAAGAGAAGTCTGGGGTTGGGCCCGCCACTGTAGTACTATCTACATCTAGGAGTTATCTCCAATAGTAAGACCTCCATAAGTTCATTCTGTCATTCTGACACACCTGAAGAACTCAACACAAAAAAGCTTGTTTTATCATTGTGCATGAAAAGTTGTTATAGAACTGTTTCGATGATAAGATAGATGTTATTTCATGCTACTGAGACTTGCATGGATGACACCAGTATTGTCAGCATTTGTTTCATTAACTGGGCTATCTGGAGTGATCAGACAGTAGACTAAAGAAGTGAAGTAGACAAACTGCCAGTGTTTTGAAGTTCTATGAAATGAGTCTGTGTAGTTGCCAGGGTTGGTGTCAATTCCATTCATTCCAATTCTCTTCAATGTTTTTCAATCAGGACCATTGGTTTACTGGAAACACCTTTCCTCTTTTGACCTCACCCTTTCCCAGTCCCCTCCCACTGCTTGACCCCATCTTCACTAGAGGCTGTTCTCCTACTAATCTCACTGCAACCCCCCTCCAAGTCTCTGACCCCTACTTTGTTTCCTTTTCTCTCCATCTCTCCTCCACCCTACCCACTCAGCCCTAACCCAGATGGCCATGCTCCTCCCACTCAGCCCTAACCCAGATGGCCATGCTCCTCCCACTCAGCCCTAACCCAGATGGTCATGCTCCTCCCACTCAGCCCTGACCCAGATGGTCATGCTCCTCCCACTCAGCCCTAACCCAGATGGTCATGCTCCTCCCACTCAGCCCTAACCCAGATGGTCATGCTCCTCCCACTCAGCCCTAACCCAGATGGTAATGCTCCTCCCACTCAGCCCTAACCCAGATGGTAATGCACCGCCGCAATCTTTGCTCTCTCTCTCCCGCTTCTCTCCCCTATTTTATCCTATCCTCTCTCATGACTCTGACTTTGCCTCCTGGACCCTACTCTACTCCCTTTCTGCACCCTAGAAAATGTAATTGATACGATTGTGATGCGTTGTTGTCTCACCTAGCTATCTTAAGATGAATGCACTATTGTAAGTCACTCTGGATAAGAGTGTCTGATGAATTAGTCAAATTAAAAAATGTGAATTGATATGGAATTGACCCCAGCCCTGATGGTTACTAACCCTTGTGATAGTGAGTGGAGGATGATATGGCTCGTAACACTTTAGAATAGTTTTATTCCCCTGTATTGTACAGCATACTTATATTAAGTCATTTGTTACCCAGTACAGCCAGAAGAGGACTGGCCACTGCTCAGAGCCTGGTTCCTCTCTAGGTTTCTTCCTAGGTTCCTTCCTTCTAGGGAGTTTTTCCTAGCCACTGTGCTTCTGCATTGCTTGCTCTTTGGGGTTTTAGTCTCGGTACCTGCATCCTCAGCGGAGTCAACAAACACCGGAAGCATCCGTGTTTCAGGGAAAAGGCAGAGAGGAAGGCGAAGCCTGAAAACCGGAAGCTTCTGGTTTCTGTGGACCTCGTTTAGGTATTTATTTTACGCCTGATACGTTAGGGTATCTGTAAAGCACTCTGTGACAACTGCTGATGTAAAATGGGCTTTATAAAATAAATGTGATTGATATAAATCACACCAACTGACTGGTTCTTCCGATGTTGTTCACACAGGAGACCATGTTAAGACATTCTCTACATCCAGAGAGCAACAGCAGGAAAATCACAGAGCTAAGAGGTCTTGTAGTAACTAAATAATGATGCTAATTATGCTGTGAGAACAAGGAATCCGCTGACACTGTACTTTGATTATAAAGATTTATTATATCAAAAGATTTCAGCGTCAATTTACAGACTTCTGCAGGCATCTGGAGAACAACCGACCCGATCTAATATGTTGTTACTCTCCGTCCTTTGTTTCAATCATGGTATTTATAATCTGTGACATGATATGGGTGGTTTCCCCTACAGACCAATCCCAGGACTCCACATAACAGACTTCCTCTGTTTTAGGGTGCCCCTATAGAAATGCTCTCCAGATGCTTCCCCAAGCTGAGTCAACATCCTCTAAGACACCATTTGCAGACGTCAGCAAAGTCATAAATTGCTTAGACACTACAGTCTCACCACTGCCCACATTGGGAGGAGATTTTCCCAATTCTATCAAAGCTAAAAATACACACAGGAGAGAATCTGTATCTCTCCTCTGACTGTGGGAAGAGTTGCAAAATATCAAGGGATCTGGTATTCCTGCTTTGACTGTTGGAAGAGTTTCTCTCAACATGGCCACTTAAATAGACACCAACAAATACATACATGTGAGAATCTTCATCAGTTCTATGACTAGCTAAGATTAAAATAATTCCATCACTTAATTCTCAAGAAATCGTAGAACACTCTATTGTAATCCTATTGTTTCTCACTGTGCGAGAACTGTGCAGAGGAAAGGGAGACATATTTACTGTTTTTCTGAAGCTGAACAAGACAGGAAGTTTAAATGAGCATCACAAAGCTAAATCTGACCTATTCACTTACATGTTTTGTCAGCATAAGCAGCTGTGAAACCTGCTAAAGTACTGTAACATTATTGATCTACTGAATCATTGTAGTTGTTGGGGGTTATCTTTACAGTAAATATAATGCTTTTGTTCAATTCATGGCATTCAAAATAATATGTTTTATTTATCCACTCAATACATGTCACGACACCTCTACACATTGGTACAAGCCAATTTGCTAGTCACCAATATTCTCTGAATCAAATCAGTGATGGCTGTTTAACAGTCTTACGGCCTGGAGTTAGAAGTGGTTTCATTCTCTCGGTCCCAGCTTTGATGCATCTGTAATGTCTCCGCCTGCTAGATGGTAGCAGGGTGAACAGGCCGTGGCTCGGGTGGCTGAGGTTCTTCATGATCTTCTTGGCCTTCCACAGAGATCATCTACAATGCATATGTAATGGGTTGAAAAACTTAGACACTAAAACAGACAACCCTTTAGTTTTTGTTTTTAAACCAAGGTTTATTTGTGTAGCTAATCAATCTCACTTTTATATTCTACATGCTTTAGCAGTAGTTAGTCCATCAGTCTAATAGATGTCGCTGTTAGGGTTGTACAGAGCATTTCCTATGCAGCAGCAGTTAAAAGGGTTGGGGTTTGAATGGTGCTCCTGAAGAGTCCATGGTGGTGGATAGGCCTTCAATGCAAGCTGCAGGGGTTGCCTTTCATCAAGATGATCCTGACATTTTAAAGGTTAAAAAGGTGGACTTTGTGGCCTTCATTGCAATGGTGATTAATGGCACTGCCAAGGTGGAGAAAATATCTAGGAAGATAGAAATCATTGTGGTTGCGGCGGAACGGTTCCTGGGGCTGAAAGATTTCTCTGCAAAAGAGTTACATGGAATATTTTCAAAAGCCGTATCACTCTCTCAGGTCCTAGAGCCTTGAGAACTAAAAGAAGGAATAAATGGGAGTTTTGTTTGTTTTGGCAATGAACTATTTTTATTAGGGTGGAGTAAGTTAGTATCACTATTAAGTATGGATTACTTTTTTATTTAATTGATTTTGTGGTTTCAAACCGTCCAGTTGGTGGCGGCAATGCAACTTTTGGATGTAGTCTGCCATAAAACCCACAGAAGAAGAAGAAGATGTCGCCATTGCTCTGTGGTAGTTGGAAACAGGAACTTCCGGGGAGGCGCGCAACATTCTTCAGAACAAAGCAAACGACAGGACTGTGCCTTCCGTTTCTCTTTATTACTACAGGTATGTAACAGTCCTTTTAAACGGTCTAATATCGAAATAACATGTTAGATAACAAATCAGTCAAGGTATTATCACGTTTGGGAAAGGTTTTGTGTAATTTTTGTGTCAATCCGAGTGAATAAAATATTTTACCAGCACACGGCGCGGGGTCAATTACACGTTTTCATTTGTGAGGCTTTCCAGGTTCGTATATAGGTCAGTGCGTTTCGCCTGGGCATGTTCAGTACAAAAACGTTTTGGAAAGTTGCAGATAGAAATACCCTGAATAGAACTGACATGATTCCTTAGAATCAGAGGCATGTTCGCTCTACATAATACGTTTCTATCTGAATGTGGCCAACGTATCCGTCCTCCTGCTGGACGCAGCCCTGGTACCCGCTTGTCCCTATGTATGTGAAGCTAGTCATAATAACGATTAACCGCAATAGTGGAATTTGCGGTTCGCCCTCAAAATAAAAGGCCCTCATTGAAAGTGATGCAAGCTGATACAAAATATTGGAATCATGTCAAACCTTGTTACTTAATTTAAAATGAATTACAAAAACTAATTATTTTGAAAATAAACAGGGGGAAAAACGGTTGAAATCCCACTGTGGAGGTATTAGACCACATAATTGCATTGGGGGCATTCATATATGCACTTATGAAACGGGTTGGATTGTGCACCCATGGAACGGGTGACACTCACAGAAAACAATTCTCAAGAGTTTATACAAATATTAGCGTCTTAGCTCTTATTGCAGGACTTTGACTGTGAAAAATCACCTTCCCAGCCAGTCTATTGCAGGGGTACTCCAGTACTATTTGAGAAGGTCCGGTCAAACAAATTTCCTAGGTGGCAAAGGTCCGGATGGATATTGTCATTTATTGGCATAGTAACAAATCCCCAACTTGCGACCCCAAACTGTTCACAACCCACTTGTTGGCGGAGAGAACATTTAGCAGTTTTAAAGCTAATATCCCGCAATTCTACACATTTTACGACAGGGCTGAGATTTTTTGTTGTTGCTGTTTTTAAGCAATTCTACATGTTTCCATGTCTTATGTGTGTTTATATGATACCAGGGGTTGAAGCCCAACCAAAACAGTATTATTATATAATTTTTTGTGACCCGTGGTCCATATCGATCCCGTTCTTGGTCCTTACCGCATTACGCAAGTTGAGTATGCTGTTTCTTTTGTTTGTATTGGACATTCATATTGCACTGTACAGCCCTACCTATGTATTGTTCAGCCTACTCAGTGACACCCACAGAACACAACTATGTAGAGTTTACACAAATATTAGCATCTTCACTCTATTGTAGGACTCTGAAACCACTGTTGTCCGGGAGTTTAACCCTGTCAGCTAAATTGTCATGATAATCAGTGGTTTCAAGTTTGTCTCTGTACATTTTTGACGAGATGATCATAGCAAAAAAATTAAATACTTCTGCATTTCCCGCTGTGCAAATGCATTGTTTCTCATTGCAAATAGGCTCAGGATAACTCCTGATAAAGTTGGGTAGCTGATAGGCCTTTTCAGAGTTTAAATAGCCAAAATGATTAGTCACAGGGCTCCTGAGTGGCGCAGCGGTCTAAGGCACTGCATCTGTCACTACAGACCCTGGTTGGATTCCAGGCTGTATCACAATCCGGCCGTGATTGGGAGTCGCATAGGGCGGTGCAAAATTGGCCCAGCGTCGGCCGGGGTAAGCCATCATTGTAAATAAGAATTTGTTCTTAAGTGACTTGGCCCAAACATTAGACCGGACCAAATCTGAACCAATCACTCAGACATCATTAGGCATGTTTCCATTGACCCTGGTGCATTCGACAAAAGCAATGTTGCTAAAATAATCTTTGCGACGTGTGTAATGGAGACGGCAGATATAGGAGAAATGTGCTAAAGCTCAACAACATTTTTAATCGTTGGACGGGTGGGTTTTTCTTTTGTCAAAGTTTCTTTATTCTGACAAGTGAGGATTGAAACAGTGTTTTTTAAATAAATGATGATTGCCAAATCATTTTGACGGTACAGGGTGAGTCATTACATCCAGCTGTTTTTATCGACACAAGATATTTACATGGAAACACACCCTAGAGGGCAATTGTCGTATCTATTTTCTATGCAAACTTTTTCTAAATGTCATGAAAAAAATCACTGGACAAGTTATTGGAAACATAGCTACTGTTTCACAAGATTGGAATGTACAGTACAGCAGAGTACAGGAAAGAGAAGTTTAGTTTAGTACAGTACAACAGTACAGAGTATAGTACAGTATAACATACTGTATTGTATTCTACTCTAATGTACTCTGTTATGGCTGGGCTATATGGACTAAATCATACAGCTGTATCTTGAGTTTTTTCAAACGTATGGGTGATTCAAGATTTCTTAATTTTGTTTTTCTCTAAGTAAGTGTTGTACAATTAAAGGTCAAATACACTGCATTTCAAACAGTCAGCTATAATCTAATGAATTAAGGGCTTGTAAAGTTATACCTATGAATAAATACAATTGTTTTTTGATTGAAATAATACAGTGAAGACAACGTTATTCAGGAAAATATTACATAGTGCTGCCTAAAACAAACTGCAACCTTGTACTAAATGGTTTTTGAGTCAATTATGTGAATTTCTGAAATCTACTATAGGTTAAGTGCACTTACGTTGTTTAATTTAAAGTGTGCAATTTGTGTCTAATGTGAAATTAATAAATGTTTTGTTGTCAATGCTTAGCTACCTGATCTAATATATTTTTTGAGAATAAACAAAGTACCAGAACTGTCAAGTCTAACTTTTGTGTCCGTTTCTCTATATTACTACTGGACGACTCAGATTGAAGTCTGAGGCCGGTAACATCAACAGTGAGGACAAACCCAGCCTGCCTTCCACACTGAGTCTAAACCTACAGTCACTGGGTCCTGATTGTGACAGTGGAGCCCAGTTTGCACTGCAGGATCCAGAGATGGCATCAGTGAAGCTGGAAGACTGCAGTCAAACATTGGAGCTGAATGTCAACATTAAAGATGAAGAAGAGGAGGAGAAGATTGGGAAATCTGTTTCTCATGGTAAGAGCAGGTTCTATCTAACTAGTTCTCTTTTTTTTAGTCAAGCAGTGGCAAATATACAGCACCAGTCAAACGTTAGGACACACCTACTCATTCAAGGGTTTTTCTTAAATTTTACAATTTTCTACATTGTAGAATAATAGTGAAGACATCTAAACTATAAAATAACACATATGGAATCATGTAGTAACCATAAGTGTTAAACAAATCAAAATATATTTTAGATTTTTGCCTTGATGACAGATTTGCACACTCTTGGCATTCTCTCAACCAGCTTCACCTGGAATGCTTTTCCAACAATCTTGAAAAAGTTCACAGCATAGCACTTGTTGGCTGCTTTTCCTTCACTCTGTGGTCCAACTCATCCCAAACCATCTCATTTGGGTTGAGGTCGGTTGATTGTGGAGGCCAGGTCATCTGATGCAGCACTCCATCACTCTCCTTCTTGGTCAAATAGCCCTTACACAGTCTGGAGTTGTGTTGGGTCATTGTCCTGTTGAAAAACAAATGATAATCCCACTAAGCGCAAACCAGATGGGATGGCGTATCGCTGCAGAATGCTGTGGTAGCCATGCTGGTTAAGTGTGCCTTGAATTCTAAATAAATCACCAGAAAAGCACCGTAACACCACCTCCTCCATGCTTCACGGTTGGAACCACACATGTAGAGATCATCCGTTCACCTACTCTGCGTCTCACAAAGACACTGCGGTTGGAACCAAAAATCTCAAATTTGGACACATCAGACCAAAGGACAGATTTCCACCGGTCTAATGTCCATTGCTCATGTTTTTTGGCCCAAGCAAGTCTCTTCGTCTTGTTGGTGTCCTTTAGTAGTGGTTTCCTTGCAGCAATTCCACCATGAAGGCCTGATTCACGCAGTCTCCTCTTAACTGTTGATGTTGAGATGTGTCTGTTACTTGAACTCTGTGAAGCAATTATTTGGGCTGTACTTTCTGAGGCTGGTAACTCTAATGAACTTATCCTCTGCTGCTGAGGTAACTCAGGGTCTTCCTTTCCTGTGGCGGTCCTCATGAGAGCCAGTCTCATCAATGCGCTTGATGGTTTTTGCGACTGCACTTGAAGAATCTTAAAGTAATGATGGACTGTTGTTTCTCTTTGCTTATTTGAGCTGTTCTTGCAATAATATGGACTTGGTCTTTTACCAAATAGGGCTATCTTCTGTATACCACCCCTACCTTGTCACAACACAACTGATTGGCTCAAGCATTAAGAAATTCCACAAATTAACTTTTAACAAGGCACACCTGTTAATTGAAATGCATTACAGGTGAATACCAGATGAAGCTGGTAGAGAGAATGCCAAGAGTGTGCAAAGCTGTCATCAAGGCAAAGGTTGCTTACTTTGAAGAATCTCAAATATAAGATTTTGATTTGTTTAACACTTTTTTTGGTTACTACATGATTCCATATGTGTTATTTCATAGTTGTGATGTTTTCACTATTATTATACAATATAGAAAATAGTAAAAATAAAAAACCACTTGAATGAGTAGGTGGTTAGGTTAAGTACCGGCACCTCAAATATCTAGTGCTTGAGCTCATGTTCCTCTTATAGAATATTAGCTCAACAGTATTGTGGAGCTCCTGCACCTAAATATAAACAGTACCGGCACCCAACATGAGTACCGGCACCTATTTCAGTCCAAGTCAAGCACTGAATTAGATGATTTAACAAGAAGTAATTTAGTATATTTGTAGAGAATAAAGAAAGTGCCAGAACTGTCAAGACTAACTTTTGTGTCTGTTTCTCTTTATTAATAAAGGACGACTAGAATTAAGTATGAGGCCGGTAACATCAACAGTGAGGACAAACCCAGCCTACCTCTCTCCTTCCACACTGAGTCCAAACCTACAGTCACTGGGTCCTGATTGTGACAGTGGAGCCCAGTTTGCTAAGCAGGATCCAGAGATGGCATCAGTGAAGCTGGAAGACTGCAGTCAAGCACTGGTGCTGAATGTCAACATTAAAGATGAAGAAGAGGAGGAGAAGATTAGGAAATATGTTTCTCATGGTAAGAGCAGGTTCTTTTGTGTTATTAATTCCAACTTCCCACTGTGCATGAAAAGTTGCAGTAGAACTGTTTCATGATGAACTGTTTCAATGAGAAGGTAGATATTATTTCATGCTACTGACCCTTACATGGTTTTACACCAGTATTGTCAGCATGTGTTTTATTCACTGGTCTATCTGGAGTGATCAGAGAGTTGACTAAAGAAGTCAAGTAGACAAACTGCCAATGTTTTAATGTTCTATGAAATGAGTCAGTGTAGTTACTAACCCTTGTTATAGTCAGTGGAGGATGACACTAACCCTTGTGATAGTGAGTGGAGGATGATATGGCTTCTACATCTGCATTTCTTGCTCTTTGGGGTTTTAGGCTGGGTTTCTGTAAAGCACTTTGACAACTTCTGATGTAAAAAGGGCTTCATAAAATATATTTGATTGACATGTATAATCCACCAACTGATTGGTTCTTCTGATGTTGTTCACACAGGAGACCATGTTGAGACATTCTCTACATCCAGCGAGCAACAGCAGGAAGATCACAGAGCTAAGAGGTCTCACCACTGCCCACATTGTGAGGAGAGTTTTTCAATTCTATCAAAGTTAAAAATACACCTAAAAATACACACAGGAGAGAATCTGTTTTCCTGTACTGACTGTGGGAAGAATTTCACAACATCAAAGGCTCTGACAGTTCATCAGAGAGTGCACACAGGAGAGAAGCCTTACTCCTGCTCTGACTGTGGAAAGAGTTTCTCTCGACTGGGCCACTTAAAAATACATGAACGTATACATACAGGAGAGAAGCCTTACTCCTGCTCTAATTGCGTAAAATGCTTCAAAACATCAACTAAGCTAAAAGTTCACCAGAGAACACACACAGGAGAGAAGCCTTACTACTGCTCTGACTGTGGAATTTTTTTTAAAACAACAACTGAGCTAAAAGTTCATCAGAGAACACACACAGGAGAGAAGCCTTACTTCTGCTCTGACTGTGGGGCGAGTTTCTCTCAACTGGGCCACTTAAAAACACATGAACTTATACACACAGGAGAGAAGCCTTACTCCTGCTCTGACTGTGGAAAGAGTTTCTCTCGACTGGGCCACTTAAAAACACATGAACGTATACATACAGGAGAGAAGGCTTACTCCTGCTCTGAGTGTGTAAAATGCTTCACAACATCAGCTGGGCTAAAAGTTCATCAGAGAACACACACAGGAGAGAAGCCTTACTCCTGCTCTGATTGTGTAAAATGCTTCAGAACATCAACTGGGCTAAAAGTTCATCAGAGAACACACACAGGAGAGAAGCCTTACTCCTGCTCTGACTGTGGAAAGAGTTTTTCTCAAATGGGCACCTTAAAAAGAAACCAAGGTAAACATAAAGGAGATAAGCCTTACCACTGATCTTAATGTGGCAAGAGTTTATCCTGATTTGGGCAATGTAAAAACACACCAACGGATACACACTGGAGAGAAGCCTCATCACTGCACTGACTGTGAGAAGAGATTCTACAGATTGGGCCATTTAAAAAGACACCAATGTATAAAGGTGAAATCCTCATCAGTTCTCTCAGACCAGCTAAGATTAGTCACTCCACTTAATTCTCATCTCATAAAATAATTGGCAACGTTGAATTGGATCAAATGAAAAAAGCGTAGGACACTAGTGTAATCCTATTGTTTCTCACTGTGAGAGAACTGTGCAGAGGAATGGGAGTGTTGTAGAATGTTAGCATCTCTTTACTTTACTGATCAGTGTTCACCTTGTCAGTTTTGGTGTGTTTTGTTAGCTTAGGGTTGAATATCCTCTTTTGACGCGTCTCACAATGGATTCTGATGGTTAACTGGGTGGTACTGATTCCTTCTGCAGTTTTCTGTGGGAATGAGCTGTTAGACACAACATACACTGTGTGTACAAAACATTATGGACACCAGCTATTTCCATGACATTGACTGAACGCTATGATCCTTAATGATGTAGTTTTTGTGTATTTCTTATAGATCCCCATTAGCTTTCAGGAAGAAACTGCAGTTGCAGTGGGCTATGGAGAATTTGAAAAGCATTGCCTGATTTGATGAGTTTTGTACTGATGGGAGGACTAGGGTATGGGAAAAAAACATGAGTACATGCATCCATGCTGTGTGTCAGTGTTTCAGGCTGGTGGTGATGGTGTGTTTTCATGGCACATATTGGTTCTCTTGATAAAAGTGCAGCAACTTTTGAATGCCACAGGATATCGAAACATCATTGCCAATCAGCATTGTATCCATCTGTAAATGAATGAGGAAAATGTGGAATTGGAATTTGGGTTACTTTGTGAATTGACTGTAATTGAAATGGAATTGACCCTGACATTTGCTAACCCTTGTGATAGTGAGTGGGGGTTATATTGCTAATCATTTTCAAAGGGAAGTTGGTTTTTAAGTTTCTGTTCTATATTAAGAAAGATAAGTGAAACATATTCAATATTTACTTCCACAAATGTTTTAAACTGGTACCTGCTACCGTCAGACACTTGTAGGCGTCCTAGAGCGAAACAACAGACATTAACTTGTTGGTGAGTCTCACCTTTAGATGTGTAGGCCAAACTTCTCGGACGCTACAGACAGAAGTCTCCTGGTCTGACAAACAACACTGTAGTTCTTCCACCGCAGATGAGGAAGGCCGACCTCAGAGGATGTGGTGGATTGAGACGCAGCCCATGCAAAAAATACATCTCTAGCTTAAACAGACAGATTTTGATGGGGATTGTTATTATGATGCTAATTTGATTTCCACAGGGGTGCTCTTGTTTTTTTTTTAAAGCACATCAACGTATACATAAAGAAGAGATGCCGGTAACACTTACTTTTATGGGGTCCTTATTACAGTGTAATTACTTGTGTAACTACACTGTAAACAAGTATTGTAGTTAACTGTAATGACACATAGTTACAATGTAATAACATGTACCTGGTAGTAATTGTGGAAATATGTCCATAATAAAGCGCTGCTCTACCTTCTTAACCACACTATCAACAAGGCAGGTCCTACAGGCCCTAGTTTTGTCACACCTGGACTACTGTACAGTCGTGTGGTCAGGTGCCACAAAAAAGGACTTAAGAAAATTGCAATTGGCTCAGAACAGGGCACCACGGCTGATTTAATAATATGCATGTCGATCTCTCATGGCTCAAAGTGGAGGTGTTGACATGTTGGGTGCACCGAGCTGTCTGTTTGAGCTACTGGCGCACAGCTCGGTTACCCATGCATACCCCACAAGACATGCCACCAGAGGTCTCTTCACAGTCCCCAAGTCCAGAACAGACTATGAGAGGTGCACAGTACTACATAGAGCCATGACTACATGGAACTCTATTCCACATCAAGTAACCGATGCAAGTAGTACAATTAGATTTAAAAAACACCTTATCGAACAGCGGGGACTGTGAAGCAACACAAACATAGGTGCAGACACATGCATACACACACACACGATAACATACGCACTATACACACACGTACACATGGATTTTTGTACTGTAGATATGTGGTAGTGGTGGAGTAGGGGCCTGAGGGCACACAGTGTGTTGTGAAATCTGTGAATTTAAAATGTTTTTTATGAACTGCCTTAATTTTGCTGGATCCCAGGAAGTGTAGCTGCTGCCACGGCAGCAGCTAAAGGGGATCCATAATAAATACAAGTCCCAGATGAAGAATAAGACCCTATTTTAAAGCATAGTACATGTAATGTTAGCCAAGTACAATGTAATTACTAGTTGTTACACAGGATTTAGCTAGTTAAAATGAAGTGTATCTTTAGGAGTACTTGTAATTAATGTGTACAGTACATTACCCATCCTGACAACCTGGCCCTCAATTTAAAGCTTCTGGAAGTGACATCCAAGTGGGAGAATAAATACACTAGTACACCACTGATAGAATAATTTGGTAATGACTAATTATTACACTCCGATTCTTTGTGAAATGTGTTAGAATCATAAAACTACAATCTGATAATGTGTTTAGCTTAGTTAGAAGTAAAACGAGGGCTTTGGCTAATTTTTATATCTATGCAAGCAGAATGCAACTGTGAAACCAATAACAGAAAACAGGATGTGAAACTAGACACTGAGAAACATGTCCCCACCGTATGTGCCTGTATAAGATGGATATTTGCCCAGCAGCAGAGTATTTGTGTCTTCTGAAACCAGTGTGAAATAGATCCAGGAAGAAACAACTAGGTTGCTGTGCAGCTAACAGAGAAATATGACAGTTGCCTAAATATGGGCTAGGAGCTTTCTCATTGGCCCACTTAGGGGCGTAGTAGAGGTATACAAAACGTTGTGCATTGTATGATTTTCAGAGCTCTCAATGAATAAAGAATGACCATTGCAGTAAGGGGTCTGTTGAATTTATTTAAACTAGAGATTTATACCTCTGGGAATTATTCAAAGATTTAAGAAGTGTTTGACTTCAACCATTGAGATAACAAAATTCTCGTGACAACCACAGAGTATCTGTATAGGAAAATCATTAAGAGTAAACTGTGCTGCCAATCACAGTGTAGGGCGCGACATTTAGCGGGTGAGGAGAGCTCGTTAGAGGATGCTTGCATTGAAGAGCTGGGCATCGTGTTATGACCTGCATTATCTGAATTAGGCCCACAGAATTATACCTACGGAGGAGCGGCTTCTATGGAGGAACTTTGAATGTCTTTGAACTTCAGAGTTGGTTTAACGTTGGAACAGAGCAAATGTTAGCTAGCTAGCTAACAACCTTGTTTGTGCAGTGCAGTGCAGTGCAGCACTAGAATTAAAAACAGGTCTTACCTTTTTGTCGTTAATAAATCCAATGTGAAACGTGGTGACTATAGTATCCTTAACTAGCATTGAAAAAGTTAATCCATTCTTCTCAAATTAAACATATCTCCCTAATTTCTGAATCATGCTTGTAACATTGTCAGTAGGATACAGTAACCTATGCTTCAGAGGGGAGGAGCAGGTAGTTTCCACACGCACACCCACTGGCAAAGGTTTCCATTCCAGCTGGAAGGCAGAAACTGGAATACATTTCTAGAGTGAGCTTTCCCAGCTAACAAAATTACGTTCCAGGACGTGACCAAAGTTATTTTAGTCCCTACATAAGTCATGATAACGTTATTGTGAAACGTTCCTTCTACGTAGCTGTGGTGTCCGCTTATGTCCCAAGTCTTTTCAGGACGTATAAATGTGGGGAATTTTAAACCGTTAAATATGTGTATTTTTAAGTCAACCTCATAATGTTGCTAAACGTCAGAAAGTACGTTGAGAGCCCCATAAAATGCAGTTTCTGGTAACCACTGGGAACGTAACTTTCGTACGTAACAGTGTGATGGGGACAAGGACATTCCGGCTGGCCAAACCCTCCCCTAACCCGGACAATTGTGCATCACCTCATGGGTCTCCCGGTCGTGGCTGGCTGCGACACAGACAGGTATCGAACCAGCATCTGTAGCAATGCAGCTGCGATGCAGTGTCTTAGACCACTGTGCCACTCGGGAGGACCCTTAAGACACGTCATTTAATCTACCCTGAACATATACACAGTGTCCTGTCGGTAGGTGTCCACTGACGAAATATGCAAAATGCCTGAAAATAAGTTCTTTTTTTACATAAACTGTATCACAATAGATTCGTGAACAAAATCATAGCAAAAAGCTCACAAAATAACAAGTCAGTAAAAACATGAACACTGCACTCCAATCAAGAACTGTAAAACTGCTTAAAGCTAAAAGTGAATAACAATGTTAGGTTTATTCAGGTGCTGCTGCTCCATCCTCATCCACAGTCTCTTCCTCGACCCGCTCCTGGAAGTCAAAATAACACAAACTGGTCATTATTTTCCGTAAAAAAATGATCAAAATGCCGGTTTAACGTCGACTCCCTACTACATTCCTTTTTTACTAGCACAATAATTTAGTTAAATTGACCGACTGGATTAAAGTGAAGTAAAAAAAATCTAAACAATCATAAAGTGTTATTTTTAATCATACCTTTCTCTTACTCTTGAGCCGAGCTGGTGCATGTTTGAGAGCGTCTGCTATTTTGTCATCTACCTCTTGGTAGGTAGCCTTGGGGTGTGCTTTCAGGGACACTCCTATGTTGTGAAAAAGAATTGTAAATGGTACATTCCATGTCATATCATTCCTTTTCCACCTATGCTGGCTGAGACAGAGATTGGGTATTGTCCCTCTCGTCCCCCATAGGCAGTTTTGGCCATGAGACCTCTCTCCTTCACCTTTCCTTTGTCCTCTCTCTCCGATCTTAACAGGTGGTAGGATTTCACATTCATTTGAAACTGCCTTGTTACTGATTTAATTCATTTGAAATGTTAATAAAAACACATTTGACTTACCATCACTTGACCAATAATACTATCTACTAAATAATAATAAATGAGGATCTAAACTTGTGCATTTACTTACTTGTGACAGCATCATAGATTGATAGCTCATTAAAGGCCCTCTTCCCCTTCCTGCCCTTCAAGGCGTAGCCTGTCCACAGCTCCTCTGTTCTAATTTTTCTCATCATTCGTCTGATTCCTGAGCCCAGGTCCAGGCCACAGCAGAGGGTCAGGTATCGGATCTGATAAAAGAAATCCCACTCATTTGTGTGTTCCTCAGCTAAAACAGCTGGCCATACAGTTCTGATTGATAGTAATGAGAAATCACTTTTGTAGTGTATCATGTAATCATGGGCTAAAACTTGTGTAAACAGGCAGAGGGCTGATCGTTTCTTCTTAAGATAAGTTAAATACCTCGATCGTATGAACTCTGTACGGATCATCTCCAGTTCCACCATTATCCTCTATGGCCTCCATAACTTGGTTCAGAGCAGTCCTGAACTCTGTATGGATCATCTCCAGTTCCACCATTATCCTCTATGGCCTCCATAACTTGGTTCAGAGCAGTCCTGAACTCTGTACGGATCATCTCCAGTTTCACCATTATCCTCATCTCCACTGCTTGAAGATCTGCAAAATAATAAAAGACTCAACAGTTTTGCTGCAAGTAGCGTGACAATACAAGCCATGAGTACCAGGCAGGACATGGATCAAGGCCATGTGAAATACCTCGATCAAAATATCCACCCTTCATATATATTAGTAGTATTGATAACCATGTATCTGCTGACAGCCAAACAATTTGGAATTGATGTTGACAAGCAGGGATGGCAGCTCTGTTATTTAACCTTTCTACATTTATGATTTCGAGATCAATATCTTGATGGCTAAAGAAACCTGATTCTGATGCTCTGTCTTGGCCAGCTTCTTCCTGGCTGCCACTTGGACTAACTGAGAAAACAGAAGGAAAAACATGAAGACATACTTTGCTTTTGAAATTGGCACAGAACCAAACGTGAAGGGCTGTCAGTCAGGAGCTCAGTGGGAAGGTTAATGAATCCCAACAAAAATAAATGCTAAGCATAATTTCTTTATTTTTTTATTATGCTTTTAGTTTGATGGCAAATACATACAGATATTTACAAACATGGCATCACACTTGTGTTTTACCCCAGAAGAATAGGGTGATTTCACTACTGTTGTAAATACAAGTTTCACCCATACACAGCACCACAACTATTTGGAAAGTTCTAACAGTATGCACAAAGTAGTAATAAGACTTTAAATAAAGGTTTGTAAAGCTATAATACTTCATACAATTCAATTGTTTACCCTAAAACGAATTGTTTACCCTAAAACTACAACCAGACACTTACTGTCGCTCTGGCTTGAGGTGGCACATGGCCTCAAGTCCTCTGCATCTGCAACTTCAGAGAATATCACAGATGTCAAACCGTTACCACATTTATAGTACACACTTAACAGATTTTCCTGTTCATCCCATACAGTTGGTAGGAACAGAACTTTGAGAAAGTAGGCTTGTTTATCAGACTTGAAACATTATGTACCTTGTTGTAGGGTCTTTTCAAAGACACTGGCTCTTGAAGTTACTAAAAATAAAAAATAAAGAACTGTTACACTTTTGGTCACTAAATAATCAAGTATGTCAAGATCAGATGGGTGTGGTCCTTTCTTGTCATATCAACTGTCATTAGGTCATGATTTCATGCCGTCTCAATTTAAGACTAGTACTTGCATTAACTGTAAGCTTTTCTTCACCTACATACTTGAATGTGTGTAAAACTTACCATCAACTTGCTGATTATACATTCAATGACCTAGTAGCCTAATGCAGGATCTTACCACTAGGGGCTGGTGGAAGCTGTGGCACTGTACGCTGGGCTTGTCTGGGTTCATTTGTCTTTTTCTGGAGTGCTTCACTTCCATCATCATCTTACGAAGGACAATACAAATAAATACTCATTTATTTCATCTACTTCCTGATGCATGTAATACACACAATGGAATAAGAGCAGTTAAGAAATCCTCACCAGGTGGCTCTACACGGAATCTGATTGGTTTAGTCACCGCCCTCTTCGCTGGTTCCTCGTCAGATTCAACATTGGAGGTGTCAACCCCCCGTTTGGCTCGTTGCTCTGCCACAGAGTAATTGTCTGTACGTGCAATAAACATTGTCATAAATAGTTTCCTATTAACACTGGCAAACCGGCTATTGAGTATTTGTAATTCATATAGTAATACTTTCAGCCAATACATATAGTACTTAAGAGGGGGAAGTTCCTGACGCTACTGACCAGGAGTGGGTTGCACCAGTTAGACGATAAGGTGGAAGAGAGAAGTTGGACCTACCTACGCCCGACGTAATGATTTAGAAAATTCAACAAGATGCGACATGACTAGTCATGAAACACTTACCTTGGAAACTAGTTATAGATATATTCTATACGTCTACCCCACATTACACTTAGTTTTTACACCCTGGCGTAGCAAAAGCTACTACTTACAACCAGGTGGTGACACAGGTTTACGCCTGGCTTAGAACATATTCTACGTTGTAACTAGCCTTACGTGTAGGAGTATGTTCAACTGATGCAACCTGCTCCAGAGCCACACAACCAAGCATACATGGCAATAGAAACGGGAGTGGATGGACAGTCAAATATTATTTTACCAGTTGATGAAAAGATGGAAATTCTGTACTACTCCCATAATATTTTGTCAGGCCGGTCTCCTCTCTTAATGGCATTTCTTGGCCAGTAGCAACACAGGACCTGCAGGATATGAGACACTGTTTAAAGTGAACTATTTATCCATCTCTTTGTCTAAAAAGGGTAAACCATTTAACTGATCAACTCACCCCATCTCTCTTCTCCACCCACTGCTCTGGTACAACTTCAACATTGTTCTCTTTTACTAAATGTACAACATAATAATGCTGTATGCCCTGTGCAGAAAAACAAAACACCAATTCCACACTGTTCAGTCTCTTGATTTACCAGCCAAGATACTTTGCATAACTAATACAGCTTGTGAACTTGGCTGTAGCTAAATGGGGCTTGCTACAGGCTGTGCAAGATGGTAAGCACAACACGAGTGCACCCGTCACAGCCATAGTAGCCAGAATACATCTTTATGCATTTTACCATGGCTTTTGCAGGTGCATCACATGTTACAGAACTAACTTTCACTTGCAGTGTTGTGTCTCCCCACTTCAAGCCGGTCTGCATCAACTCTTTAAGCTCCAGTAAAGTGTCATTGAGGAATTCCAGGGAGCTTGGTTTCCATGATGCCATTGCAAGTGACAGAGGAAACACTGTGGGTGGTGAGAGATTGATAGAGCACAAAAGTGGCCATAACGACATATTGGTACTTTTGAACAAAGGGAGACCATCCAGATTAAGGGATATTTCTAAAAGATTCAAATCTCCAACCACTGATTTAGGATAGATGCTTAGATGTTTCACTAACTCCACCTTCACTTTAAATCTGACAAACTCCACATTAGACTTGACTTCAACAAAAACATTGGTGGTTTCTAGGAGAGTTCTAGCAGTGGAAGGCAAATCTGGGTGACCATTAGACTGCAGCATCTTCAGAAGTGCATCAACAGCATTGTGTTTCACTTGGAAATCACTTATCCAGGTTGCCAGGTCCTCTCTGAAGGTAGAATCGTTTTCAACATCATCATTGTCAGAGTCAGTTGTCTCCTGAATTGCACAACCAGCATTGGCTTCAGTCTCTGAATCTATGTCACTGTGTGTTGGCAGTCTTGGCTTAGTACCACCTACTGCCTGGAGTTCACCATCTGACTCTTCCTCAGCGTGTGTTGGCAGTCTTGGAGGAGTACCTTCCACTGGCTCAACTTCACTGTCTGACTCAATTTTGCTGTCAGATTCAGTAGAACTGGTATCTTCACTCTTGGTGTCAGACTGGCTGATGAGACTAGATCCACTTTCATTGTCATTGACTTCCTTCTCGACCCTTTTTTTCTTAAGGTTGGTTTTCTCCAGTGATAAAGCTGCGTATATTGAAAAAGCTTGTTAGTGCATAGGTCAAATGTATCTTTGTGATGCTAATTTCAAGTCTTTTTTCCAGCTTCAAACACTAAATATTTCACTTAAAACATAGTTTTGTTGTATTTAATGATAGAGAAGAGAAGAGTTTGACCAACACAGATTCATGTCCAATCTTTGAGGACGTGTCTACATTGTTAGAGTGGTCACATGCCAATCTGTTCCATATAATAGACAGTCTTTGGGACAGTGGAAAGCTGCATGGCCCCTTGGTTGTTGCTAAGCATGCATTCTTCTTCTATGGTGTTTATTGGTGGTGTTCAGACCAACGTTAAAGGTGCATCACTGCCACCTTCTGGGCTGGAGTGTGATAGAGACATGTGGTTCTGTCCTGGTGAGATCACAGGGTCAAAGAAAACTTGGTATGACTGTAGTCACTCCAGGCACTCAGCCCATAAGAACCATTAATACGGTCAGATCTAATATGGAAGAACTGAATACAACCATAAGAACCATTCATACTGTCAGATCTAATATGGAAGAACTGAATACAACCATAAGAACCATTCTTACTGTCAGATCTAATATGGAAGAACTGAATACAACCATAAGAACCATTCATACTGTCAGATCTAATATGGAAGAACTGAATACAACCATAAGAACCATTCTTACTGTCAGATCTAATATGGAAGAACTGAATACAACCATAAGAACCATTCATACTGTCAGATCTAATATGGAAGAACTGAATACAAAAGAGAAGGAGAGGTTGACCAGTACATATTCATGTACAAACGTTATTTTTCATTGGCAGATCAATGCAGTTTTCCAAACATATTCATCATCAGTTTTTTTGTAAGATTTTAACTAACTGAACAAAAATATAAACACAACATTCAACAATTTTACTAGGGTACAGTTCATATAAGGAAATCAGTCAATTGAAATACATTCATTAGGCCCTAATCTATGGATTTCACATGAATGGGCAGGGGAGCAGCCATGGGTGGGCCTGGGAAGGCATAGGCCCAACCATTTGGGAGCAAGGCCCACCCATCAGCCAATAAGAATGATTTCCCCCACTAAAGGGCTTTATTACAGATAGAAATACTCCTCAGTTTCATCAGCTGTCCGGGTGGCTGATCTCAGATGATCCTGCAGGTGAAGAAGCCAGATGTGGAGGTCCTGGGCTTGCACGGTAACACGTGGTCTGTGGCTGTGAAGCCAGTTGGACGTTCTGCCAAATTCTCGGTAGAGAAATTTACATTACATTCTCTGGCAACAGCTCTGGTGAACATTCCTGCAGTCAGCATGCCAATTACGCACTCCCTCAAAATGTAGACATCTGTGGCATTGTGTTGTGTGACAAAACTTCTCATTTCAGAGTGGCCTTTTATTGTACAAGGTGCACCTGTGTAATGATCATGCTGTTTAACCAGCTTCTTGATATGCCACACCTGTCAGGTGGATGGATTATCTTGGCAAAGGGGAAATGCTCACTAACAGAGATGGAAAAAAATGTGTGCACAACATTTGAGATTATTAAGCTTTTTATGCATTTGGAAATTTTCTGGGATCTTTTATTTCAGCTCATGAAACATGGGACCAACACTTCACATGTCAAGGTTATATTTTTGTTTAGAAGACAATTTACTAAACACGTAGTCATTTCATTTTAATTGTCACATGCTTGGTAAACAACAGGTGTAGAATAACAGTGAAATGTTGACCAACAATGGAGAACACAATACAACAATTATAATAATAGGAAAAAAGATTGTAGCACAAGGAATTAATACACGATGAGCAATGGTAGCTTGGCTATATATATGGGGTGCCAATACCTAGTCAATGGTAGCTTGGCTATATACATGGGGTGCCAATACCTAGTCAATGGTAGCTTGGCTATATACATGGGGTGCCAATACCTAGTCAATGGTAGCTTGGCTATATACATGGGGTGCCAATACCTAGTCAATGGTAGCTTGGCTATATACATGGGGTGCCAATGCCTAGTCAATGGTAGCTTGGCTATATACATGGGGTGCCAATACCTAGTCAATGGTAGCTTGGCTATATACATGGGGTGCCAATACCTAGTCAATGGTAGCTTGGCTATATGCATGGGGTGCCAATACCTAGTCAATGATAGCTTGGCTATGCCTTCTGAAAGTATTCAGACCCCTTGACTTTTTCCAAATTTTATTACGTTACAGCCATATTCTAAAGTTGGTTGAATCATTTTTTCCCCTCATCAATCTACACACAATACCCCATAATGTCAAAGCAAAAGACAGGTTTTTAGTTGTTTTTCCTAATTTATTAGGATAGTGGGTAAGGTAGCTTAGTGGGTAAGAGCGTTGTGCCAGTAACCGAAAGGTCGCTGGTTCTAATCCCCGAGCCCACTAGGTGAAAAATCTGTCGATGTGCCCTTGAGCAAGGCACTTAACCCTAATTGCTCCTGTAAGTCGCTCTGGATAAGAGCGTCTGCTAAATGACCAATTATTAATTATTATTAATAAAAAACTGAAATATCAAATTTACATAAGTATTCAGACCCTTTACTCAGTACTTTCTTGAAGCACCCTTTGGCAGTGATTATAGCATCGAGTCGTCTTGGGTATGACGCTACAAGCTTGGCACACCTGTATTTGGGGAGTTTCTTCAATTCTTCTCTGCAGATCCTCTCAAGCTCTGTCAGGTTGGATGGGGAGCGTTGCTGCACAGCTCTTTTCTGGTCTCTCCAGAGATATTAAATTGTGTTCAAGTCTGGGCTCTGGCTGGGCCAGGTGAACCTTCGTCCCAGTCTGAAGTCCTGAGCGCTCTCGAGTAGGTTTTCATCAAGGATCTCTCTGTACTTTGCTCCGTTCATTATTCCCTCGATCCTGACTAGTCTCCCTGCCTCTGAAAAACATATGCACAGCATGATACTGCCACGATCATGCTTCACCGTAGGCATGGTGCCTGGTTTCCTCCAGACGTGACGCTTGACATTCAGGCCAAAGAGTTCAATCTTGGTAACATCAGACCAGAGAATCTTGTTTGTCATGGTCAGAGTCCTTTAGGTGCCTCTTGGCAAACTCCAAGCGGGCTGAACTCTGGAGCTCTGTCAAAGTGATCATCGGGTTCTTGGTCACCTTCCTGACCAAGGCCCTTCTCCCCCGATTGCTCAGGTTGGCCGGGCGGACAGCTCTAGGAAGAGTCTTGGTGGTTCCAAACTTCTTCCATTTAAGAATGATGGAGGCCACGGTGCTCTTGGGGACCTTCAATGCTGCAGAAATGTTTTGGTACCCTTCCCCAGATCTGTGCCTCGATACAATCCTGTCTCGGAGATTTACGGTCAATTCCTTCGACCTCATGGCTTGGTTTTTGCTCTGACATGCACTGTCAACTGTGGGATGTTATATAGACAGGTGTGTGCCTTTTCAAACCATGTCCAATCAATTGAATTTATCTCAGGTGGACTCCAATCAAGTTGTAGAAACATCTAAAGGAAGATGAATGGAAACAGGATGCACCTGAGCTAAATTTTGAGATTTATTTTATTTCTAATAAATTTGCAAAAATGTCTAAACCTGTTTTCGCTTTGTCATTATGGGGTATTGTGTGTAGATTAATGAGGGAATTTTTATTTTTTTAATCAATTTTACAATAAGGCTGTAACGTATTTTCTTGTTGAAAAAGTCAAGGGGTCTGAATACTTTCAGAATGCACTGTATAGACACTATTTCACTTTAAACAGTTTGTTATATTTATGCACAAGAGAAGAAGAGGTTGCCCAGCACAAACTCATGTACAAACATGAATTTTCATTACATATTTGTAATTTAGCAGATGCTCTTATCCAGAGCGACTTATAGGACCAATTGGGGTTAATTGCCTTGCACAAGGCCACAATGACAGATTTTGGACCTAATTGGCACGGGATTCAAACCAGCGACCTTTTAGTTACTGGCCCAACACTCTTAACCGCTAGGCTACCTGCCGCCAGATCAATTAACTTCAATACAGTTATTCAAATACATTCATCATCAATTACTAAAATAATTAATCTGGTATTAAAAGACAATTTCATAAACACAAGTAGTCGATTCATAGCCTGTTTATCATTAAACAAAAGATGTTTAGTAATAAAAAACAATCCACCCAAACTAATGCTAAAAACTGATCATCACACCATCTTTATCTGATGTACACTGAGTCCACAAAACATTAGGAACACCTTCCTAATATTTAGTTGCAACCCCCTTTGAGTTTGAGTTGATTTATTCTTGCTCACCGATAAAACGGAATAAATGCAGAATTTACATGACTAATAACTACAAAACACTGGTTTTAAAATACATAACACAATACGTGACATAAGTAGAATACAGAACGCTTGATGGAAATTGAAATATTAAAATGTGATTTAAAAAAAAGATTTTGGGAGTTATTATGCAGTCTGATATCAGTGGGTAGAGTGGCGTTTCGCAGGCGGTTTGTACGGGCAGTTAGACAGGACAGTTTGTGGCTGTTTCTCAGGAGCCTGGTGGTGCAGTTACCTCTTCTTGGAGGGAGCAGGTCATTCAGTGGATGGTCAAGAGTGTGCATGTCCTTCACCAGGTGCACTGCAGCCTGTTCTCGCCTGCTCTGCAGTGACGGGAGCTGTGGTTGGACTGCTCCACCTCTGGAGATGATCCTCAAGGCCCTCCAACTAACAGCACTCTACCGTATTCCAGACAAGGCCTGGCCAGTGTAGTATAGACTGTGACCAGATCTTCAGTAGGACATTACTGGCAAGAAATGTCAAAAAGGCGTTTGAGGCCTTTCTCACTGACTGCTCCACGTGTCACCACTGAGGTTAGAGTCTAGATGAAAACCAAGATACTTGGTTGTTGTTACAACTGGTACTTTCTGTCCTCCTAGGATTAGTGGTGCAGGTTGTGGATGGTCTCTAGAAAAACATATCTGAATTTCCACAGACTTTTTCCCATTCAGGACCATGTTGTTGGATGTGGCCCACTCTTCCAGCTGCTGTATCTCCAAGCCCATGGAAGTGTCCTCTTGGATGCTGGTTAATGGTATGGCTCGGGACAGCCCTACATCGTCTGCATACCCAGTGTCCAGAGTGTCACTGAAGACAACTTTTCAGATGGACATGTGAAGGAGAAACAGATATGGTGAAACCACGCCACCTTGTGGCACACCAGAGGTAACCTCTGACAAAGGGCTAAATGTGCCAGTTGCCATCACCATCTGCCCTCTTTCGGTGGTGTAGCTGTGGAGCCAGGCTAGTAACCTTGGACACAGTTCAATGTCAGACAGATGTTGCAGGAACTTTGTGTGATCTACTCGATCAAAGGCTTTGGACACATCAGCAAGTAACACCCTCACCATTGTTGGGTTTATGGAGTCTGTAGCTGTCAGCCAGGAGTATGTGGCTTTCACAAGGGCGGTAGTAGTGCTGGACTTTGGGAGGTAGTCATACTGAATCGTGCACTCAGATAACACCTCCTACTGGCAGGGGACAGTTTTAACAATGTGTTTGATGACAGGGGCTAGATCTTCTGCATGCTCTTTTAGTAGCCAGGCTGGAATGCCATCAGGCCCACATGCTTTACGTGGGCTGAGTCTGGTCAGAGCTTGCTTTAACTGGCCAATGCTGCACAGCTCAACCTGTCTTGTAGACATGGGCAGGGGGAAGATGGCAATAGGTGTGGTGCTTGTCCATGCCTCAGCAAAGAAGCCAATCAAAACATCAGCCACATCGTCTTCAATTCCCTCGACCTGTATTCTCCCTCCTGATGTTTTCTTTGGTCCCAGTCCATTGTTAATGAAGTCCCACCATTCCTTAGGGTTTTTCTTCTTTAGGTCCTGGATTTCAGTTTTGTAGTAGTTTGTCTTTGCTTCCTTGATAAGCATTTGCACTGTGTTTCTGTATTTTCTCCATGTCATTGTTTCTCCCCATCTGTTGAAAATATTCTGTATTTTCCTGATGGCAGCCTTTATTATTTCAGTCATCCAGGGCTGATCCAGTGTTGTTGTTTTCTTATTTCTTATTGGCATGCATACATCAAGTGCAGTTTGAATGCAGGAGTTGAACATCTCCACATTTGCATCAATGCTCTCCACCTCAAAAAATGGCAGACCAGTCAGTACTGACTGGCCTTACATCGTGCAAATGTCTCCTTTCTGTTCTGGGTTACCAGATGTCATTTTTTCCGCTGCACCTCTTCTCCCTCCTGATGTTGTGTTTGGAGAGAACAGCAGACATTTGTGATCACTGGATCTGAGAGGAGCAAGTACAGTGGGTTGTGTTGATCAGATCTAGGATGGAGTCCCCTCTGTGGTCTTGTCTTTGACCACTACCACTTCTTATGCATACGTTGGTGTCTTTTAAATTGCCCAATCTGTAGAATCTCATCTCACAGTCAGTGCAGTAATAAGTCTTCTCTCCAGTGTGTAATTTTGGTGTTTTTACTTTGCCAATCGGGAGAAACTCTTGCCATATTAAGAGCAAAAGTAAGGATTCTCTCCTGTGTGTGTTCTCTGATGACCTTGCAGATTAGCTGTTGTTTTTAGATCAGTGGTAAGCCTTCTCTCGTTTTATGTTTACCTTGGTGTCTTTTTAAATGGCCTATTTGAGAGAAAATATTTCCACAGTCAGAGCATGAGTAAGGCTTCTCTCCTGTATGTATACATTCATGTTGTTTTAAGTTGCCAAGTTGAGAGAAACTCGACCCACATTCAGACCAGGATTAAGGCTTCTCTCCTGTGTGTATCCTTTGGTGCGATTTTAAGCTTTTCTGTCGAGAGAAATTCTTCCCACAGTCAGAGCAGGAGTAAGGCTTCTCTCCTGTATGTATACGTTCATGTGTTTTTAAGTGGCCCAGTTGAAAGAAACTCTTCCCACAGTCAGAGCAGGAGTAAGGCTTCTCTCCTGTGTGTGTTCTCTGATGAACTTTTAGCTCAGTTGATGTTATGAAGCATTTTACACAGTCAGAGCAGGAGTAAGGCTTCTCTCCTGTGTGTGTTCTCTGATGACGTTTTAGCTCAGTTGATGTTATGAAGCATTTTACACAGTCAGAGCAGGAGTAAGGCTTCTCTCCTGTATGTATACGTTCATGATTGTTTAAGGTGCCCAGATGAGAGAAACTCGACCCACAGTCAGAGCAGGAGTAAGGCTTCTCTCCTGTATGTATACGTTCATGATTTTTTAAGGTGCCCAGTCGAAAGAAACTCTTCCCACAGTCAGAGCAGGAGTAAGGCTTCTCTCCTGTATGTATACGTTCATGATTTTTTAAGGTGCCCAGATGAGAGAAACTCTTCCCACAGTCAGAGCAGGAGTAAGGCTTCTCTCCTGTATGTATACGTTCATGTGCTTTTAAATGGCCCAGTCGAGAGAAATTCTTCCCACAGTCAGAGCAGGAGTAAGGCTTCTCCCCTGTATGTATACGTTTATGTTTTTTTAAGCTTTCCAGTCGAGAGAAATTCTTCCCACAGTCAGAGCAGGAGTAAGGCTTCTCTCCTGTGTGTGTGTTCTCTGATGACGTTTTAGCTCAGTTGATGTTATGAAGCATTTTACACAGTCTGAGCAGGAATAAGGCTTCTCTCCTGTGTGCACTCTCTGATGAACGGTCAGAGCCTTTGATGTTGTGAAATTCTTCCCACAGTGAGTACAGGAATTCAGATTCTCTCCTGTGTGTATTTGTAGGTGTACTTTTAACTTTGATAGAATTGAGAAACTCTCCTCACAATGTGGGCAGTGGTGAGACCTCTTAGCTCTGTGATCTTCCTGCTGTTGTTCTCTGGATGTAGAGAATGTCTCAACATGGTGTCCTGTGTGAACAACATCAGAAGAACCAGTCAGTTGGTGTGATATACATGTCAATCAAGTGTATTTATTGAAGCCCTTTTTACATCAGAAGTTGTCACAAAGTGCTTTATAGAAACCCAGCCTAAAACCCCAAAGAGCAAGCAATGCAGATGTAGAAGCCATATCATCCTCCACTCACTATCACAAGGGTTAGTGTCATTCTCCACTCACTATCACAAGGGTTAGTAACTACACAGACTCATTTAATAGAACTTTAAAACATTGGCAGTTTGTCTACTTCACTTCTTTAGTCTACTCTCTGAGCACTCCAGATAGCCCAGTGAATAAAACACATGCTGGCAATACTGGTGTAAAACCATGCAAGGGTCAGTAGCATGAAATAATATCTACCTTCTCATTGAAACAGTTCATCATGAAACAGTTATACTCCAACTTTTCATGCACAGTGGGAAGTTGGAATGAATAACACAAACTTAGTTAGATAGAACCTGCTCTTACCATGAGAAACAGATTTCCCAATCTTCTCCTCCTCTTCTTCATCTTTAATGTTGACATTCAGCTCCAGTGTTTGACTGCAGTCTTCCAGCTTCACTGATGCCATCTGTGGACCCTGCAGTGCAAACTGGGCACCACTGTCACAATCAGGACCCAGTGACTGTAGGTTTGTCCTCTCAGAAGGAGAGAGGCAGGCTGGGTTTGTCCTCACTATTGATGTTACCGGCCTCAGACTTAATTCTAGTCGTCCTGTAGTAACAATGAGAAACAGTCACAAAAAGTTAGTGTCTTGACAGTTCTGACACTTTCTTTATTCTCTAAAAATATACTCATCTTGTTAAATCATCTAATTCAGTGCTTGACCTGGACTGAAATAGGTGCCGGTACTGTTTATATTTAGGTGCAGGAGCTCCACAATACTGTTGAGCTAACATTCTATAAGAGGAACAGGAGCTCAAGCACTAGATATTTGAGGTGCCGGTACTTAACCTATAGCAGATTTTTCAAAATTCACATACAGTACCAGTCAAAAGTTTTAGAACACCTATTTATCTTTATTCGTATTATTTTCTACATTGTAGATTAAATATTCTACAAAGCTGTCATCAAGGCAAAGGGTGGCTACGTTGAGGAAACTAAAATCTAAAATATATTTGATTTATTTAACACTTTTTTGGTTACTACATGATTCCATATGTGTTATTTCATAGTTTAAATGTCTTCACTATTATTCTACAATGTAGAAAATAGTAAAATTTAAGAAAAACCCTTGAATGAGTAGGTGTGTCCAAACTTTTGACTGGTACAGTAAATGCATAAATGAAAAAAGCCATTTAGTACAAGGTCACTGTTTGTTTTAGGCAGCACTATGTACTATTTTCCTGAATAACCTTGTAGTCACTGTATTATTTCAATCAAAAACCAATTGTATTTTCCATTCACACCATAGTAACATTTATCGATAAATACAGAAACAACTGAATGTGACTGAATATTAGTACACGTGGTCCTCTGTAGCTCAATTGGTAGAGCATGGCGCTTGTAACGCCAGGGTAGTGGATTCGATCCCCGGGACCACCCATACGTAAAAATGTATGCGCACATGACTGTAAGTCGCTTTGGATAAAAGCGTCTGCTAAATGGCATATTATATTATTATTAGAAAACTTATAATCATTACATTCAGCTTCAAAACAGTAGTGCAACCCTGAAATTGTCTCTCTGATGCACTGAAGTCCATTGACGCTGACCGTGTGGGCGGCGGCATTTTTACCAGCTCGTTAATTTTACACAAAACCAAAAATGCAAAACAAACTCTGAAATCAAAAATAAATGGATTCTTTATGAAATCACCTTGAGGAAATTATGTACATCCATTCAGAGAAACCCAAAGTATCTAGCCATGTGACTTGAAAAATAGTTACCAGGTTTACTCAGTTGGACATAAAAATAACACATCAAACCTTTACCAAACGTGATAATACCTTAACGGATTTTTTACCTAGCATGGTATGACATGTTCTTTCGATATTAGAAAGTTTAAACGTGTTATTACATACTGATATTACATATTTTATAAAGTATTAGTTAATGTTTGGAATATTGAGAGCTGCATAAGGATTTGGAGGATGACATACATTCCATGTATTTATTTCTGTCACTGGTGGGTGCCAGAAGGTATGCGGGCCAAGATAGCTGGGGGGCCACTGGTGCTAATCTTAGAAGGAGTACGTGATGGAAATCCTGACTAGGGTGCAACACGATACCATATAGGGTGATCCTATATGTGGCGAGGAGTGACACTCAATAATTGTTGGCAACTGTTGGATGGAATTAGCTCGGAAAATCCTTATATAAACTAAGAAGCTTTCTATGTAAGTCATTCAGATGACAATAGGCTACGCCGGTAACGCTTGTCATGTGAATCTGGTACTGTAATATTAAATACTTTGAACCAACTCTCCATCTAAGTGTTTAACTATTCTCTTGCATACTGAATTACTTGATGCCAGAGAAACTCGTCATAACACATACCTATAGTAATAAATAGAAACTGACACAAAGATTATCTTCTTGCCATCACAGTTCTGGAGCTTTCTTTATACTGAGGAATGGTGCGTGCCTTCCCGGAACTTCCTGTTCCCCCACTACCACAGTGCAGCCACAGATAGAACAATGAGACAGATATTTCACTGGATGTATAATTGTGAAGCATCCGGTTGGCGTTTCCACTCACTACCAAATATGGCAGTGAGAGGAAGCCCACTGGCCGGCAGTGGGAGAAGATGGAACGAGATGGATTTTGGCCGACATTCTGCAAATGTTCTAATCGATGAAACATCTGATCTTAATACAGTTCTGTTCCCAAAACTAAAATCTGTTATGCACAGAGTGGACTAAGTTTTGTGGACTTACCTGTTGCAAATGTTTTTTTTAAATCATGTTATTTAGAAGGAACGCAAAGGCGAATTGAGTTATTGCACACGAGCGCTTCACAGAGGAGGCAATCCCTAACAGAAATATGCAGATGTATGCTAGAATACGCCAATAGGATCTCGCTAGCTCGTGCTTGGCTCTGCCCACTACGACTCATCTGTTCCCACTGGAAATGACCAGCTTTGGTCTGTCTTGGTTTAGTTCAAAAAAAATATTTGGTGCATTCAGGGATCCTTGGGATGGCCCTACCCCATTATATGAGAAGGGCGGTGCTTAATTTGAGCTGGATCCTCCGGTACCTCTCAGTTTTGTAGTCTTTCGTTCCGGAACCCATTTGCCAGGATCAGGTAGCCTACCTCTTGTGGCAAGAAAAATAATTTCCACTGTTTGCAATGTAAAAATACTAATAAAAGCAATCAGAGTAATTACATTTAGATTCCTCTGTAATTGTCATGCCCCCTAAAAAAACGTAATGTGAAAACGTGCATGATATTCTAAGAATTGGTTAATGTTGGGCCGTCCTGGGTTTATGGTTTGCGCAACATTGTAGCCTAGACCAAGGCGTGGCCATTGCTGTGGTGAGAGAGAGAAGCACGCCTGTATCTCTCACAGAAATACAATGACATTCACTTTCTATGATCTCTCTCCCTCTCTGTGCTGTTATAGACATAAGCCGGCAACTCTCTTCTCTCCAGCATTGCACTTCATCATTTATCTCCTAATATAATAATAGCTGTGGGAAGTGTGCTGGAGGTGCTGCAGCACTCTGCAGTCTGTTCAGAAAGAAATTAAATCATTCCCAATACTACACCAGGAGTAAGACTAGAATTTCGCCACAGAGGATATTTATCTTTAACTATATCTTCCTCCTCATATTTTACAATGTGTTTCTCTGCATACTTAGGGGCCTAGGCTGTTGATGGATTCAAGACAAGGTCGTTTTTATTGATCTCAGATTCTCAGTGTCAAAGTAGCCTGTCATTTTGGTCATTTGTGAGGTATTCAAAAATATTCTGCAAAAGTCTGAATTAGAATTGCAAAATCACAAGGCATGCCTAACGTGTGGCAAATCTGTCAGTTAACAGCATGCAGCCAAAACAGGCCTTTGGCAATTATTTCTAATACAATCGCTGGAAAACACAGGTTGTAAAGCAAATGGATCTTGCTGAAAATAAAATACAAATGTCTGTATGTTACCAAGTTAACAACTTCCAAATAGGCCTATTGAGCGAAAGCATTGTTTAAAAAAGTAAAGCAAGAGAGAGATAAGCTTTTGGCCGGTGAGTGAGCTGCACATCATTGGGTGAGGCAGTGAAACTGGAAAGCGTTTTTAGGACCATATCTTCCTCCTCATATTGTACAATGTGTTTCTCTGCACACTTAGGGGCCTCAGCTATTGATGGATTCAAGACAAGGTAGTTTTTATTGATCTCAGATTCTCAGTGTCAAAGTAGCCTGTCATTTTGGTCATTTGTGAGGTATTAAAAAGTATTTTTCAAAAGTCTCGTCATCTAAAATGATGTAGAATTGCATGAAATCCATTTATAAAAAGAACACATTTTTCACGGACTCTAGGCTACAAAAAATGTACTCCATGTGTGTAACTTCTGCAAGCGGCTCCACACCACTGCTCTATGCCCGTACGCGAAAGCCATGATAATGCATGCAATGCTTTGTTATAAAGGTTGTTTGTTTTTATCCGTTCTGGTACCTCAGAGCCCCCCAGGTCAACCCCCTCTCGGGCTCACTTTTGGTTCCGGCACCGCCCAATTTACAAATGAAGCACTGGAGAACTGGGTAGCTGCCGCTGCCTCCTCCGGGACACTTCTCCTTTGCATAAAGTTAATCAGGCTGTTGATTGTGGCCTGTGGAATGTTGTCCCACTCCTCTTCAATGGCTGTGCAAAATTCCTGGATATTTGCGGGAACTGGAACAAGCTATAAATAGCTGTGGTACACGTCGATCCAGACCATCCCAAACATGCTCAAAGGGTGACATGTCTTGTGAGTATGCAGGCCATGGAAGAATTGGGACATTTTCAGCATGTTCAATTGTGTACAGATCCTTGCGACATGCTGAAACACGGGGTGATGGAGGTGGATTAATGGCAGGACAATGGGCCTCAGGATCTTGTCATTGCATCTCTGTGCATTCAAACTGCCATCGATAAAATGCAATTGTGTTAGTTGTCTGTAGCTTATGCCATCCCATTCCATAACCCCGAAACCACCATGGGGCACTCTGTTCACAACATTGACATCAGCAAACCGCACGCCCACACAACACCATACACGGTGGTCAGCAGCTGTGAGGCTGGATGGGCATACTGCAAAATTCTCTAAAACAACATTGGAGGCAGCTAATGGTAGAGAAATTAACCTAACATTCTCTGGCAACAGCTCTGGTGGACATTCCTGCAGTCAGCATGCCAATTGCATGCTCCCTCAAAACTTGAGACATCTGTGGCATTGTGTTGTGTGAAAAAACTGCACATTTTAGAGTGGCATTTTTGTATTTGTTAGGGATCCCCATTAGATGCTGCCAAGCACCTCCTCAGCTACTCTTGTCCCCAGCACAAGGTGCACCTGTGTAATGATGATCATGCTATTTAATCAGCTTCATGATATGCCACACCTGTCAGGTGGATGGATCATCTTGGCAAAGGAGAAATGCTCACTAACAGGGATGTAAACAAATTTGTGCAAAACATTTTAGAAATACATTTTTGTCTGGAACATTTCTGGGATATTTTATTTCACCTCATGAAAGATGGGACCGAAACATTATATGTTGCATTTATATGTTTGTTCAGTGTATACAGTATTTTTTTTAATCATACAAAGTATCAATAACAACATTTAAATTAAATCAGCCTGCTTTTCTGTTCTAATCAGGTCCATTCACAGGCTCAGAAGGATCTTGTGAGGGCGGAACATTTTCTGGCAACAGTAGACCTTGCAGGGCTTCTGCCGTGAAGTCTTGGAGGCCCAAAAACTTCTCAGCTGCAGATATAATGATGTCCAGCATCTTGGACTTATTGTGCAGTACAATTAATAACTGTGACTATAAATACTAATAAATCCACCTTCAAAATAAGTGTATCCAGATCACTTGATTGACGTATAACATTTGCAACTGGTTGCAGTGCATCCACCGCCATATCTTCTTCAGAACTGTGGCCTCTTGCTACTATAACTCTCTTCACCGCCTCCACATAGGAGATTTGCTGTACAGCCCTGATCCTTGACACCTCAACCTCTTTCACCCTAACAGGGCACTCTGGGAATTCAGGAATATGACCCCAACCACAGTTACAACATTTTACATTCACATGCTCTTCAATAACATATTCCTTCCGTCTGCAAACACTTGACATGTGGCCAAACTTTTTACATTTCTTGCATTGCATCAGGTTTTACACAAACTCTCTTATTGGGTATATTATATATCCCGGATTTACATAGGGTAGTAGATACTATTCATCAAACATCAATAATAAAGATGAACTTTGCTCCTTTTTCACATTCTCCATACGGGTCAAATGACGTGCATTTGCATCCTTCTTCTTCTTTGGGATTTGGTTGGCAGAGCGCATTCAACTTTTAGGTGCATACACCGCCACCTACTGTACTGGTGTGTGAGGTCATTCACAGCCTATATACATTAAATTCATTGATACGGTAATTAATACAAAATTGCCCCGCCAAGTATTAGCCAGCTCTAAAAAATGTGAGGGAAAATGTTCTTGGTTCGTGCAGGTCACTGACCTCCTCAGACCAATTGGCAGTACGCCCAGAACATTGTTCTAGGAACCAAAAGGAATATCTCAGTTTGAAGGTCTCAGCTTGGAGAGAAGAAGCCTTGTGAGGTATTGGTCGGTCACATGCAGGAACCAAATGTTAATGATGAATTAATTATTAATTATTAACAAGCTAAATCATGCAAATATAACTTGTCTGTGTAAGCAGTATATAGGACAACTAACGGGACTTCCCCGGCAGAGCTCCCGACCGACGTGTACTATGGTGCTTTTAAGTTTGTTGGAACCTCTCCAGCTTGCTGATGAAAAATAATTATTCATTTAAGTTTGACTTTGAGTCCCTTTGTGCCGATTTTCCACGACAAAAATCCACCACCCCATTCCACTATTTAACCCTATCTAGTCCTATGCCAGACCACTACCACTCAACACCCCCTGCAGCTGTTGTGCAGAAAATCCTCGCAATCCCAAGTACTTCTCTGCCGCTGCCACCACAGCCTCTATTTTCTGGGACTTTCGATCCATTTCTGCAGTACAATTGACAACTATGGTAATAAATGCAAAAAAATCCCACCTTACTGAAGCACATATTCTTCCCATCACTCTCTCTTGGTCTCTGCCTACTCACAGGAATCCTCTCAAGATCCCTCACCCTGTACCCATCTTCCTCTACCACTCTCTTCACTGCTTCGGCATACAACACTTTCTGTACTACTGTAACCCTGGCAACCTCAATCTGCCTTTCTCTCACCAGACACCTCAGATCTCCAGCCCGTTAGCACCCCCACAACTAACACACAGAACTTTCTCCACCGATACCACACATTTCTTCATCTCATGCCCTCCTGCAGACTTGTCACATCTAGGCATCTCACGCCTATACACTGCTGCAACAGGCCCATAAACTTCACCCCTAAAACACTAGTATTTTCAGAACAAAATCGCTCACAGGATAACTGACACTTCCTACCTTGATCTTATCTGGCAGAGACTATGCATCAAAATCCAGCTTGACAGATAATGTATTCTCTGTTCCCCACGCTCTACACCGGATATACGTCTCACCAAACAGAGGGCGTCACAGACACCTGGAATCTTCCATTTCAACTGCTCATCCTCAACACTTAAACCTAACCCCGTTATCACTCCTTTCAATGCCACACTGTTCCGGAGAGCAATTCAAGTCACAATTCCTGTCTCTAATCACGTAAAGAGGGAAGCTTTTTTGGATAACTCAGTAGAAGTAAACAAGGAATGATTTGGTCTTAAAGCTCAGTATGATGAACTTCCCACCTCAAAGGCTGCAAACAGCTTAACTAGGCTGAAACAGTCCTTCTATGATCAAGGTGAAAAACCTGGTAAATTGCTGGCCTGGCACATTAAGAAGTAAAATGCAGCCTTTAATGCAATTCATCATTTACAAGGACAATTATCAATGGATCCTGTAGAAATGAACCAAACATTTGCTTCCTACTACAACACACTTTACAACTCTGAAACTCCTGAGAACTGAACTAGTCAGGTCTTGATTTTCCCTCTACTTCAGAAGACACTAAATTGGATCTGGAAAAGGAATTGGATGGTGTTGAAATATCTGATGCTATTTTCAATCTGAAGGGAGGTAAAGCGGAAGGTCCAGATGGGCTCCCAATAGATATTTAAGGACAAACTTCAAGGTCCACTTTTGGATATGTACAGTGCATTAGGAAAGTATTCAGACCCCTTGACATTTTCCACAATTTGTTACATTACAGCCTTATTCTAAAATGGATTAAATCAAAAAAATCCTCATCAATCTATACACAATACCCCATAATTACAAAGTGAAAAGAGGTTCTTAGAAATGTTTTCAAATGTATTAAAAATGAAACAGCAATACCTTGTTTACATAAGTATTCACACCCTTTGCTATGAGACTCGAAATTGAGCTCAGGTGGATCCTGTTTCCATTGATCATCCTTGAGATGATTCTAAAACTTAATTGGAGTCCAACTGTGGTAAATTCAATTGATTGGAGATTATTTGGAAAGTCACACAACTGTCTATATAAGGTCCCAGAGTTGACAGTGCAAGTCAGAGCTAAAAACGAAGCCATGAGGTCAAAGGAATTGTCCGTATCTGGGGAACAGTATCAAGCATTGAAGGTCCCCAAGAACACAGTGGCCTCAATCATTCTTAAATGGAAGAAGTTTGGAAACAACAAGACTCTTCCTAAGAGCTGGCCGCCCGGCCAAACTGAGCAATCGGGGAGAAGGGCCTTGGTCAGGAGGTGACCAAGAACATGATGGTCACTCTGACAGAGCTCCAGAGTTCCTCTATGGAGATGGGCCAACCTTCCAGAAGGACAACCATCTCTGCAGCACTCCACCAATCAGGCCTTTACGGAAGAGTGGCCAGACGGAAGCCCCTCAGCAAAAGGCACATGAAAGCCAGATGAGAAACAAGATTCTCTGGTCTGATGAAACCAAGATTGAACTTCTTGGCCTGAATGCCAAGCATCACGTCTGGAGGAAACCTGGCACCATCCTTACGGTGAAGCATGGTGGTAGAAGCATCATGCTGCGGGGATGTTGTTCAGAGGCAGGGACTGGGAGCCTAGTCAGGATAGAGGGAAAAATGATTGGAGCAAAGTACAGAGAGATCCTTGATGAAAACCTGCTCCAGTGCACTCAGGACCTCAAGACCGGGGCGAAGGTTCACCTTCCAACAGGACAACGACCCTAAGCACACACCCAAGACAACGCAGGAGTGGCTTCGGGACAAGTCTCTGAATGTCCTTGAGTGGCCCAGCCAGAGCCGGAACTTAAACCCAATTGAACATCTCTGGAGACCTGAAAATAGCTGTGCAGTGACCCGCCCCATCCAACCTGACAGAACTTGAGAGGATCTGCAGAGAGGAATGGGAGAAACTCCCCAAATACAGGTGTGCCAAGCTTGTAGCGTCATACCCATTAAGACTTTGGCTGTAATCACTGCCAAAGGTGCTTAAACAAAGTACTGAGTAAAGGGTCTGAATACTTATGTAAATGTGATAGTTCAGTTGTTGTTGTTTTTTGCAACAATTGATAAAAAAACAGTTTTTGCTTTGTCATTTTGGGGTATTGTGTGTAGATTAATGAGGGGAAAAAATTTAATCAAGGCTGTAACATAACAAAATGTCAAAAAGGTCCAGGGGTCTAAATACTTTCCGAATGCACTGTATATAGACAGGTGTTTGCCTTTCCAAATCATGTCCAACAAACTTAGTTAGATAGAACCTGCTCTTACCGTGAGAAACAGATTTCCCAATCTTCTCCTCCTCTTCTTCATTTTTAATGTTGACATTCAGCTCCAGTGTTTGACTGCAGTCTTCCAGCTTCACTGATGCCATCTCTGGATCCTGCAGTAAACTGGGCTCCACTGTCACAATCAGGACCCAGTGACTGTAGGTTTGGACTCAGTGTGGAAGGAGAGAGGCAGGCTGGGTTGTGTTCTCACTGTTGATGTTACCGGCCTCAGACTTATCTGAATCGGCCCGTAGTAATAAAGAGAAACGGACACAAAAGTTATTGTCTTGACAGTTCTGGCATTTTCTTTATTTTCTAAAAATATTTTCACTTTTTTCTGGTTCAATTACCTAATTCAGTGCTTGACTTGGACTGAAATAGGTGCTAATACTCATTTTGGGTGCCGGTACTGTTTATATTAAGGTGCAGGAGCTCCACAATACTTTTGAGCTAATACCTAACCTATAGTAGATAAACGCATAAATGACTCAAAAAACATTTAGTACAAGGTTACAGTTTGTCATAGACAGCACTATGTGCTAATTTCCTTAAACCTTGTCTTCACTGTATTACTTCAATCAAAAACCAATTGTATTTCCTGTTCACACCATAGCAACATTTATTGATAAAGACAGAAACAACAGAATGTGTCTGAATATTAGTACACATGTAGAAAACTGCTAATCATTACATTCTGCTTCAAAACAGTAGTCCGACCGTGAAATTGTCTCTATCTGATGCACCCGCACTGTCCTCACTGAAGTCCGTTGACACTGACCGAGAGTAGCCGCCATTTTCCCAGCTTGTGAATTTTACACAAAACCAATAATATGCTAAACCAACTCAGAAATCTAAAATAAATGGATTATTTATGAAATTACCATGAGAAAATTATGTACATCCACTCAGACAAACCAAAAGTATCAAGCTATGTGACTTGTAAAATAGTTTTCACGTTCTTCACTTGGTTTGACACAAAAATAACACATCATACAAACAAATTTGATAATACCTTAACGGATTTTTTACCTAGCATGATATGACATGTTCTTTCGACATTACAAAGTTTAAACATGCTATTACATACCTGTAGTAATATATAGAAACGGACACAAAGGTTATCTTCTTGACTGCACAGTTCTGGCGCTTTCTTTATTGTGAAGAATGGTGCCCGCCTGCCCGGAACTTCCTGTTCCCCCACTACTAACGGTCCGTGCATTCCGAGATCAGATTACAACATTTCATAAAATTACTAAAAAAGTGTAAACTGTAGCAATTTATTTCCCTCAATTGTTTATTAGCCTAAGCATGACCTTCATCCAAATAATTTCTCTAGGATTGGAACCAGTTCAGGGAACAGAACTGAAAAAGAACCGGAAACTAAAGTGTAAATACACTTTTAAGGAACAGCAGTTATTTTAAAAGCATGCGATCCAGGTAATAACCTTATTTTACTTTCCGGGTATTTTTTTCCAGTCCCACAAAAATCGCAACAAAGCTCACTCTAGAAACGTATTCCAGTTTCTGCCTGCCAGCTGGAATGGAAATCTTTGCCAGTGGGTGTGCGTGTGGAAACTACCTGCTCCTCCCCTCTGAAGCATAGGTTACTGTATCCTACTGACAACGTTACAAGCATGATTCAGAAATTAGGGAGATATGTTTAATTTTGAGAAGAATGGATGAACTTTTTCAATGCTAGTTAAGGATACTATAGTCACCACGTCTCACATTGGATTCATTAACGACATAAAGGTAGGACCTGTTTTTAATTCTAGTGCTACACTGCACTGCACAAACAAGGTTGTTAGCTAGCTAACATCTGCTCTGGTCCAACGTTAAACCAACTCTGAAGTTCAGACATTCAAAGTTCCTCCATAGAAGCCGCTCCTCCGTGCCTTCTCAGTGTCTAGTTTCACATCCTGTTTTCTGTTATTGGTTTCACAGTTGCATTCTGCTTGCATAGATATAAAAAAAAGCCAAAGCCCTTGTTTTACTTCTAACTAAGCTAAACACATTATCAGATTGTAGTTTTATGATTCTAACACATTTCACAAAGAATCGGAGTGTAATAATTATTCATTACCAAATTCTTCTATCAGTGGTGTACTAGTGTATTTATTCTCCCACTTGGATGTCACTTCCACAAGCTTTAAATTGAGGGCCAGGTTGTCAGGATGGGTAATGTACTGTACATATTAAGTACAAGTACTCCTAAAGATACACTTCATTTTAACTAGCTAAATCCTGTGTAACAACTAGTAATTACATTGTACTTGGCTAACATTACATGTACTATGCTTTGAAATAGGGTCTTATTCTTCATCTGGGACTTGTATTTATTATGGATCCCCTTCCTGGGGTCCAGCAAAATTAAGGCAGTTCATACAATTTTAAAAACATTACAATACATTCACAGATTTCACAACACACTGTGTGCCCTCAGGCCCCTACTCCACCACTACCACATATCTACAGTACAAAAATGTTATCGTGTGTGTGTATGCATGTGTCTGCGCCTAGGTTTGTGTTGCTTCACAGTCCCCGCTGTTCTATAAGGTGTTTTTTAAAATCTTATTTTACTACTTGCATCAGTTACTTGATGTGGAATACAGTTCCATGTAGTCATGGCTCTATGTAGTACCCCACAAGACATGCCACCAGAGGTCTCTTCACAGTCCCCAAGTCCAGAACAGACTATGAGAGATCAGTCTGTTCTGGACTTGGAGACTGTGAAGAGACCTCTGGTGGCATGTCTTGTAAGGTATGCATGGGTGACCGAGCTGTGCGCCAGTAGCTCAAACAGACAGCTCGGTGCACCCAACATGTCAACACCTCCACTTTGAGCCATGAGAGATGCATACAGTGGGGAAAAAAGTATTTAGTCAGCCACCAATTGTGCAAGTTCTCCCACTTAAAAAGATGAGAGAGGCCTGTAATTTTCATCATAGGTACACGTCAACTATGACAGACAAATTGAGAGAGAAAAAATGCAGAAAATCACATTGTAGGATTTTTAATGAATTTATTAGCAAATTATGGTGGAAAATAAGTATTTGGTCACCTACAAACAAGCAAGATTTCTGGCTCTCACAGACCTGTAACAACTTCTTTAAGAGGTTCCTCTGTCCTCCACTCGTTACCTGTATTAATGGCACCTGTTTGAACTTGTTATCAGTATAAAAGACACCTATCCACAACCTCAAACAGTCACACTCCAAACTCCACTATGGCCAAGACCAAAGAGCTGTCAAAGGACACCAGAAACAAAATTGTAGACCTGCACCAGGCTGGGAAGACTGAATATGCAATAGGTAAGCAGCTTGGTTTAAATAAATCAACTGTGGGAGCAATTATTAGGAAATAGAAGACATACAAGACCACTGATAATCTCCCTCGATCTGGGGCTCAACGCAAGATCTCACCCCGTGGGGTCAAAATAATCACAAGAATGATGAGCAAAAATCCCAGAACCACACGGGGGGACCTAGTGAATGACCTGCTGAGAGCTGGGACCAAAGTAACAAAGCCTACCATCAGTAACACACTACGCCGCCAGGGACTCAAATCCTGCAGTGCCAGACGTGTCCCCCTGCTTAAGCCAGTACATGTCCAGGCCCGTCTGAAGTTTGCTAGAGTGCATTTGGATGATCCAGAAGAGGATTGGGAGAATGTCATATGGTCAGATGAAACCAAAATAGAACTTTTTGGTAAAAACTCAACTCGTCGTGTTTGGAGGACAAAGAATGCTGAGTTGCATCCAAAAAACACCATACCTACTGTGAAGCATGGGGGTGGAAACATCATGCTTTGGGGCTGTTTTTCTGCAAAGGGACCAGGACGACTGATCCGTGTAAAGGAAAGAATGAATGGGGCCATGTATCGTGAGATTTTGAGTGAAAACCTCCTTCCATCAGCAAGGGCATTGAAGATGAAACGTGGCTGGGTCTTTCAGCATGACAATGATCCCAAACACACCGCCCGGGCAACGAAGGAGTGGCTTCGTAAGAAGCATTTCAAGGTCCTGGAGTGGCCTAGCCAGTCTCCAGATCTCAACCCCATAGAAAATCTTTGGAGGGAGTTGAAAGTCCATGTTGCCCAGCGACAGCCCCAAAACATCACTGATCTAGAGGAGATCTGCATGGAGGAATGGGCCAAAATACCAGCAACAGTGTGTGAAAAACTTGTGAAGACTTACATAAAACGTTTGACCTGTGTCATTGCCAACAAAGGGTATATAACAAAGTATTGAGAAACTTTTGTTATTGACCAAATACTTATTTTCCACCATAATTTGCTAATAAATTCATAAAAAATCCTACAATGTGATTTTCTGGAGAGAAAAAAATTCTCATTTTGTCTGCCATAGTTGACGTGTACCTATGATGAAAATTACAGGCCTCTCTCATCTTTTTAAGTGGGAGAACATGCACAATTGGTGGCTGACTAAATACTTTTTTCCCCCACTGTAACTGCACCACCAGGCTCCAGAGAAACAGCCACAAACTGTCCTGTATAACTGCCCGTACAAACCGCCTGCGAAACGCCACTCCACCCACTGCTATCAGACTGCATAATAACTCCAGCTCTTAAATGGTTTTCCCAAAAACTCTTTTTTTTTTCTCCAATAACATTTTAATATTTCAATTTCCATTATGAAAAATGTCCTGTAATGTTTCAAGTGTTCTGTATTCTACTTATGAGTGTTGGGCCAGTAACTGAAAGGTTTCTGGTTTGAATCCCGAGCCAACTAGGTCAATAATCTGTCATTGTGGCCTTGAGCAAGGCAATTAACCCCAATTGGTCCTATAAGTCGCTCTAGATAAGAGCATCTGCTAAATTACAAATATGTAATGAAAAATCACGTTTGTACATGAATTTGTGCTGGGCAACCTCTTCTTCTCTTGTGCATAAATATAACAAAGTATTTAAAGTGAAATAGTTAGTCTATACAGTGCATTCTGAAAGTTTTCAGACCCCTTGACTTTTTCAACAAAAAAATAAGTTACAGCCTTATTGTAAAATTGATTTTTTTTTTAAACAAACAACAACAACAAAAAATCCTTCATCAATCTACACACAATACCCCATAATGACAAAGCGGAAACAGGTTTAGACATTTTTGCAAATGTATTAGAAATAAAAAACAGATACCTTATTTACATAAGTATTCTTTCCCAGATCTGTGCCGTGACACAATCCTGTCTCGGAGCTCTATGGACAACTCCTTCGACCTCATGGCTTGGTTTTTACTCTGACATGCACTGTCAACTGTGGGACCTTATATAACAGGTGTGTGCCTTTCCAAATCATGTCCAATCAATTGAATTTACCACAGATTGACTCCAATCAAGTTGTAGAAACATCTCAAGGTTGATGAATGGGAACAGGTTGCACCTGAGCTCAATTTCGAGTCTCATAGCAAAGGGTCTGAATACTGTAAATAGGGTAGTTCTGTTTTATTTGTAACATAATAGTAACATTTTCTAATAACCTGTTTTCACCTCGTCATTATGGGGTATTGTGTGTAGATTGCTGAGGATTATAAAAAAGAAGAAAAAAAAAGAAAAAAGGCTGCAACGTAACAAAATGTGGAAAAAGTCAAGGGGGTCTGAATACTTTCTGAATGCACTTGTTAGCATTTGATGTTATTCTACAATAACACAGACCCCAAAGCAAATCAGGGGGAGAAAAATATATTTATTAAAAGAGAACCAATCATTGTTATGCTGGAAAGTAGATGGTAGATGTTTATTCTTCCCTGTCCTCAGTGTTTTCTCCACTGAACAAAGAGACAGGATGTAGTTTATACCCAAGCCTTGCCTGTGGTTGACCAATTAGAATTCCTTGCAATAACATTGGTCCAATGGCCAAATACCAAGTATCCCATTTCAGGCTCAATGTATAGACCATTTGGACCAATGTGAACTTGCCACATGTAGCTATGAGTCCCGGACTGGAACCCCTACATAGATACTAAACAGATGTTGAACTGAAAAACAACTGTTTCCATTGATCGTTAATTCCCTGTGTTGTATATTTATCTTGGAATACTCTTACACACTGTATATAGGCTACTGTATCAATCATTCATTTGTTCATGTCATCACACAGCATGCAAGCCATTGAAATGCAATCAAGCATTTTTGGTTTTAAAATAACAAAGCTACCTTTTAATAATTAACTAAAGCAACTCTTGATTCATTAGCGTAAATAATAAATAAACAGTTCCATTTCGGAAATTTCATTCACGAATCAATGCAACTGTTTTTAGTCTTAGCTGTAATAAAGGCTTACAACAGACTCTCTGGTACGTGTATCATTTATTTAGTATTTAGTGTGCTTAAACCTGTCAAACAAGCTCAGTGCATATGGTGGATATCATTACCTGGATTTGCGTATGTATATTCTTCTACTTTTGTATTTGATTTGATTTTTATGCTGTTCACACAGGTGACATTGAGACATTCTCTACATCCAGAGAGCAACATCAGGAAGATCACAGAGCTAAGAGGTCTCACCACTGCCCACATTGTGAGGAGATTTTCCCTATTCTATCAATGCTAAAAGTACACCTAAAAATACATACAGGAGAGAATCTGTATTCCTGCACTGACTGTGGAAAATGCTTCACAACAACTGAGCTCAAAGTTAATCAGAGAACAAACACAGGAGAGATGCCTTACTCCTGCTCTGACTGTGGGAAGAGTTTCTCTCTAGTGGGCCACTTAAAAACACATGAACGTATACGAAAGAAGCCTTACTACTGCTCTGACTGTGGGGCTAGTTTCTCCCAACTGGGCCACTTAAAAACACATGAACGTATACATACAGGAGAGAAGCCTTACTCCTGCTCTGACTGTGGGAAGAATTTCACTCGACAGGGCAGCTTAAAATCACAGAACGGATACACACAGGAGAGAAGCCTTACTTCTGCTCTGACTGTGGGACGAGTTTCTCTCGACTGGGCCACTTAAAAACACATGAACGTATACACACAGGAGAGAAGCCTTACTCCTGCTCTGACTGTGGAAAGAGTTTTTCCCAATTGGATAAGTTAAAATGTCACCAGCGTATACACACAGGAGAGAAGCATTACTTCTGCTCTGACTGTGGCAAGAGTTTCTCTCTACAGGACAGCTTAAAATCACACCAACGGATACACACAGGAGAGAAGCCTTATTTCTGCTCTGACTGTGGGAAGAATTTCTCTCGACAGGACAGCTTAAAATTACACCAACGGATACACACAGGAGAGAAGCCTTATTTCTGTTCTGACTGTGGGAAGAATTTCTCTCGACAGGACAACTTAAAATCACACCAACGGATGCACACGAGAGAAGCCTTACTCCTGCTCTGACTGTTGCAAGAGGTTCTCCCGATTGGGCCATTTAATATGACACCAATGTATACATAAAGGAGAAAAGCCTCATCAGTTCTCTCAGACCAGCTAATATTAGTCACTCCATCTCTTAATTCTTATCTCATGAAAAAATTATTGACAACATTGACTTGGATCCTATTGTTTCTCACTGTGAGAGAACTGTGCAGAGGAAAGGGAGCGTTATAGAATGTTAACCTCTCTTTACTTTACTGATCAGTGTTGCACCTTGTCAGTTTTGGTGTGTTTAGATAGCTTCTACTGTAATGATATTGAGATGACGTTGTATTTGTCCTTAGGGTTGAATACCCTGCGTGATGGTTGACTGGGTGGTGCTGCTTCCATCTGCACTAAACCTATTATTCTATACGTGCATCCGTGCCACTCCATTTAGTATCATAATAACCTTACCTTATGTTACATTAGGCTAAAAAATGAATAGTGGTCATACAATATGCTATATATGTACACTGAACAAAAATATAAACGCAACATGTAAAGTGTTGTTCCCATGTTTCATGAGCTGAAGTAAAAGATCCCAGAAATTCTTCATACGAACAAAAAGCTTATTTCTCTCAAATTTGGTGCACACATTTGTTTACATCCCTGTTAGTGAGCATTTTTCCTTTGCCAAGATAATCCATCCACCTGACAGGTGTGGCATATCAAGAAGCTGATTAAACAGCATGATCATTACACAGGTGCACCTTGTTTTGTCACACAACACAATGCCACAGATGTCTCAAGTTTTGAGGGAGCGTGCAATTGGCATGCTGAATGCAGGAATGTCCACCAGAGCTGTTGCCAGAGAATTTGTTAATTTCTTTACCATAAGCCGCCTCCAACATTGTTTTAGAGAATTTGGCAGAACATCCAACCAGCCTCACAACCGCAGGCAGACCACGTGTATGGTGTTGTGTGGGCGAGCGGTTTTCTGATGTCGTTGTTTTGAACAGAGTGCCCCATGGTGTCAGTTGGGTTATGGGATTGGCAAGGCATAAGCTACAGTCAACGAACACAATTGTCGTGCCATTCATCAGCTGCATCACCTCATGTTTCTGCATGATAATGCAGCCTTGTGAGGCTCATTTGAACTTGTAGAATTTCTGGGATCTTTTATTTCAGCTCATGAAACATGGGACCAACACTTTACATGTTGTGTTTATTTTCGGCATTGATAATTAATGTATTTGGATAACTGCAATTAACTTAATTGATCTGCTAATTAAAAATAAATGTTCCACATGAATTTGTGCTGGACAAACTTTGTTTTTGGGATATCTATACAGTAAATATGCTTTTGTTTAATTCATGGCATTAAAAATATACCTTGGATTTGTCCTTAGTGTTGAATTCCCTGTGTAGTGGTTGACTGTGTGGTACTGCGTCCATCTGCAGTTTTCTGTGGTAATGAACTATTAGACACAACTTGTATCAGATAGAGATGGTGTTATGATCAATTTTCACCATTAGTTTGGGTGTATTATTTTTGCTATTAAACAACTTTGTTTAATGATAAACAGGCTTTGAAACAACTACATGTGTTTATACAATTTTATTTTAAAACAATAATTGTTATTTTAGTCATTGATAATGAATGTTTGGATATTTGCACTCAAGCCAACTTTGTTAATCTGCCATTAATTTATGGCATTCAAAATGTATATGTCTATGTATCTACTCTAAACATGTCACTACACCTCTACACCACCAATGCATATGTCATATATTGAAACACTTAGACACTTTTTTTAAACAAGGTTAATTTTTTCTAGCTAATTAATCTCGCTTTTTTCTTCTACATGCAGTATTTTACATTCAGGAGTTAGTTTTGTAGCAGGTGTGGGGTTGTGGGTAGGAAAATATGGCGGAAGTGCTGTTCGATTCTGATGGCGCGCGGTGGAGTGAAGTTGGTAAGAATTAATGGAACACAGTGACAACGGAAAATGGAGCAAAGAGCGAAAGTCATCAACACCTGCTTTGCTTTATCTTGGCCAGGTCGCAGTTGGAAATGAGAACTTGTTCTCAACTGGCTTACCTGGTTAAATAAAGGTTAAATAAAAACACCAAAGTCATTTATACCAATGTGGTATAAAAGGTGTTATATCTGGAGTTTCCTCGGACATTGAGGTTCATCATCTTAAGCGGAAGATTTCTGGAGTGGTTGGAGCACTAAACCGTGTAGTAGATGGAGCACCTCAAGTTTAAGACCATGCTTAGGCATTGTTCTCTCTCTTATGTCTGGTCTTAACAAGATTCACGGTTGTTTTATACGGGTTTCCTTCATTTATTTGGCGTGGGCTACGGCCGCCAAACAGGGAATTCGTAAACTCAAACCTCTGTCTGAACAATTGTTAATTTATGATCTAGCCAGGTCATTACAATACCAAAGAAGAAGAAGAAGAAAATCCATATTGTACAGTGGCCAGTGCTATCCGGGATCAGTGCTATCCCTACCCTAAACATTTTTCATTTAATCTCCAGTGGGGGTAGCGCTGTCCTAAGGATCCAGGATAGCACGGACCATTGCACTGTGGAAGAGGGGGAACAGGAAGTTCCGGGTAGACGCGGAAGTTCCTGAAAGAAAACGCCACAACTGTGCTGTCAAGACAATCAATGTTTTGTCCGTTTCAAATGTATTACTACAGGTATGTAATAGCACGCTTAAACTGTCTAATATCATAAGAACATGTCATAACATGCTAGGCTACAAGTCCGTCAAGGTATTATCACGTTTGGTAAAGGGTTTATGTGTTCTTGTTGTGTCAAACCAAGTGAAGAACGTGATAAAACTATTTTACAAGTCACATAGCTAGAGACTTGGGGTTTGTCTGAGTGAATGTACATAATTTCCTCAAGGTAATTTCATAAATAATCAATTTATTTGAGATTTCTGTGTTCGTTTAGCATATTATTGGTTTTGTGTAAAATTCCCAAGCTGGTAAAATGGCGGCTACTCTCGGTCAGCGTCAACGGACTTCAGTGAGGACAGTGCGGGTGCATCAGATAGAGACAATTTTACGGTCGCACTACTGTTTTGAAGCTGAACGTAATTATCAGTTTTCTACATGTATAGTAATGTTCAGACACATTCGATTGTTTCCATATTTATCTATAAGTGTGTGTGTGTATACAGTGCATTCAAAGTATTGACCCCTTTTCTGCTACGTTACAGCCTTATTCTTAAATTGATTAAATAAATACAAATCGTCAATCTACACACAATATCCCATAATGACACATTTTTGCTAATTTATTTTTTTAAAAACATCTTATTTACATAAGTATTCAGACCCTTTGCTGAGAGACTCGAAATTGTGCTCAGGTTTCCATTGATCATCCTTGAGATGTTTCTACAACTTGATTGGAGTCCACCTGTGGTAAATTCAATTGATTGGACATGATTTGGAAAGGCACACACCGGTCTATATAAGGTCCCACAGTTGACATTGCATGTCAAAACCAAGCCATGAGGTTGAAGGAATTATCCTTCGAGCTACAAAACAAGATTTTGTCGAGGCACAGATCTGGGAAAGGGTACCAAAAAATGTTACATTTTACCAGGTTCCCAAGAACATGGTGGCCTCCATCATTCTCAAATGGAAGAAGTTTAGAACTCCACCAATCAGGCTTTATGGTAGAGTGGCCAGACAGAAGCCACTCCTCATTAAAAGGCACCTAACGGACTCTCAGACCATGAGAAACAAGATTCTCTGGTCTGATGAAACCAAGATTGAACTCTTTGGCCTGAATGCCAAGCGTCACATCTGGAGGAAACCTGGCACCATCCCTACGGTGAAGCATGGTGGTGGCAGCATCATGCTGTGGGGATGTTTTTCAGCGGCAGGGACTGGGAGACTAGTCAGGATTGAGGGAAAGATGAATGGAGCAAAGTACAGAAAGATCCTTGATGAAAACCAGCTCCAGAGCGCTCAGGACCTCAGACTGGGGCGAAGCTTCACCTTCCAACAGGACAACAACCCTAAGCACACAGCCAAGACAATGCAGGAGTGGTTTCGGGACAAGTCTCTGAGTGTCCTTGAGTGGCTCAGCCAGAGCCCGGACTTGAACCCGTTCAAACATCTCTGGTGAGACCTGAAAATAGCTTGGTCACAAATGGATCTTCCAAATGGACAAAAACCCCAAGCGTACTTCCAAAGTTGTGGCAAAATGGATTAAGGACAACAAAGTCAAGGTATTGGAGTGGCCATCACAAAGCCCTGATCTCAATCCTATAGAACATTTGTGGGCAGAACTGAAAAAGTGTGTGCGTGCAAGGAGGCCTACAAACCTGACTCAGTTACACCAGCTCTGTCAGGAGGAATGGGCCAAAATTCACCCAACTTATTGTGGGAAGCTTGTGGAAGGCTATCGGAAAAGCTACCAAATACTCATTGAGTGTATGTAAACTTCTGACCCACTGGGAATGTGATGAAATAAATAAAACTGAAATAAATCATTCTCTCTACTATTATTCTGGCATTTCACATTCTTAAAATAAAGTGGTGATCCTAGCTGACCTAAGACAGGGAATTTTATTACTAGGATTAAATGTCAGGAATTGTGAAAAACTGAGTTTAAATGTATTTGGCTAAGGTGTATTTAAACTTCCGACTTCAACTGTATATGTGTATAAAAATGGCGTCAATGGGAAATACAATTGGTTTTTAGCGTAAAATAATACAGTGAAGACAAGGTTATTCAATAAAATAGTACATAGGACTGCCTAAAACAAACTGCAGCCTTGTACTAAATGTTTTGAGTCATTTATGCATTTATGTAAATTTAGGAAATCTACTATAGGTTAAGTACAAGTGTGGTTAAAGTGTGTACTTTGTCTAATGTGAATAAATGAATGTTTTGTTGTCAGTGCTTAGCTACCTGATACTATTGAAATTAGATCAGTGCTTGACTTGGACAGGAGCTGAGGACAGGCACCTCAACTGTTCTATTGCTTGAGCTCCTGTTCCTCTTATAGAATATTAGCTCAACAGTATTGTGTAGCTCCTGCTACTAGGTTAAATATAAACAGTACCGGCACCTATTTCAGTCCAAGTCAAGCACTGAATGAGATAATTGAACAATACTTTTTTTATATATATGTTGAGAATATAGAAAACGCTAGAGTTTGTGTCCGTTTCTCTTTATTACTACAGGACGACTCAGATTAAGTCTGAGGCCGGAAACATCAACAGTGAGGACAAACCCAGCCTGCCTCTCTCCTTCCACACTGAGTCCAAACCTACAGTCACTGGGTCCTGATTGTGACAGTGGAGCCCAGTTTACTGCAGGATCCAGAGATCGCATCAGTGAAGCTGGGAGACTGCAGTCAAACACTGGAGCTGAACGTCAACATTAACGATGAAGAAGATTGGGAAATCTGTTTCTCATGGTAAGCACAGGTTCTAGCTGACAAAGTTTGTGTTGTTCGTTCCAACATCTCACTGTACGTGAAAAGTTGCAGTAGAACTGTTTCATGATTAACTGTTTGTATGAGAAGGTAATGTTATTTAATGCTACTGAGATCTGCATGGTTTGACACCAGTACTGTCAGCATTTGTTTTATTCACTGGGCTATCTGGCATGCTCAGAGTAGACTAAACAAGTGATGTAGACAAACTGCCAGTGTTTTAAAGTTCTATGAACTGAGTCTGTGTAGTTACTAACCCTTGTGATAGTGAGTGAAGGATGATATGGCTCATAATTTTCACCCCCTTTTGCCCCTTTTTAACTTTTGACACTTACCCACTTTTATAATGGTTTTATTCCCCCCTTTTATATTGTACAGCCTACTGATATGAATCCATATGTCACCTGGTCCAGCCAGAAGAGGACTGGCCACCCCTCTGAGTCTAGTTCCTCTCTAGGTTCCTTCCTAGTTTCCTGCCCCTCTGAGTCTAGTTCCTCTCTAGGTTCCTTCCTAGTTTCCTGCCCCTCTGAGTCTAGTTCCTCTCTAGGTTTCTTCCTAGTTTCCTGCCCCTCTGAGTCTAGTTCCTCTCTAGGTTCCTTCCTAGTTTCCTGCCCCTCTGAGTCTAGTTCCTCTCTAGGTTTCTTCCTAGTTTCCTGCCCCTCTGAGTCTAGTTCCTCTCTAGGTTCCTTCCTAGTTTCCTGCCCCTCTGAGTCTAGTTCCTCTCTAGGTTCCTTCCTAGTTTCCTGCCCCTCTGAGTCTAGTTCCTCTCTAGGTTCCTTCCTAGTTTCCTGCCCCTCTGAGTCTAGTTCCTCTCTAGGTTCCTTCCTAGTTTCCTGCCCCTCTGAGTCTAGTTCCTCTCTAGGTTCCTTCCTAGTTTCCTGCCCCTCTGAGTCTAGTTCCTCTCTAGGTTCCTTCCTAGTTTCCTGCCCCTCTGAGTCTAGTTCCTCTCTAGGTTCCTTCCTAGTTTCCTGCCCCTCTGAGTCTAGTTCCTCTCTAGGTTCCTTCCTAGTTTCCTGCCCCTCTGAGTCTAGTTCCTCTCTAGGTTCCTTCCTAGTTTCCTGCCCCTCTGAGTCTAGTTCCTCTCTAGGTTTCTTCCTAGTTTCCTGCCCCTCTGAGTCTAGTTCCTCTCTAGGTTCCTTCCTAGTTTCCTGCCCCTCTGAGTCTAGTTCCTCTCTAGGTTCCTTCCTAGTTTCCTGCCCCTCTGAGTCTAGTTCCTCTCTAGGTTCCTTCCTAGTTTCCTGCCCCTCTGAGTCTAGTTCCTCTCTAGGTTCCTTCCTAGTTTCCTGCCCCTCTGAGTCTAGTTCCTCTCTAGGTTCCTTCCTAGTTTCCTGCCCCTCTGAGTCTAGTTCCTCTCTAGGTTCCTTCCTAGTTTCCTGCCCCTCTGAGTCTAGTTCCTCTCTAGGTTCCTTCCTAGTTTCCTGCCCCTCTGAGTCTAGTTCCTCTCTAGGTTCCTTCCTAGTTTCCTGCCCCTCTGAGTCTAGTTCCTCTCTAGGTTCCTTCCTAGTTTCCTGCCCCTCTGAGTCTAGTTCCTCTCTAGGTTCTTCCTAGTTTCCTGCCCCTCTGAGTCTAGTTCCTCTCTAGGTTCCTTCCTAGTTTCCTGCCCCTCTGAGTCTAGTTCCTCTCTAGGTTCCTTCCTAGTTTCCTGCCCCTCTGAGTCTAGTTCCTCTCTAGGTTCCTTCCTAGTTTCCTGCCCCCTCTGAGTCTAGTTCCTCTCTAGGTTCCTTCCTAGTTTCCTGCCCCTCTGAGTCTAGTTCCTCTCTAGGTTCCTTCCTAGTTTCCTGCCCCTCTGAGTCTAGTTCCTCTCTAGGTTCCTTCCTAGTTTCCTGCCCCTCTGAGTCTAGTTCCTCTCTAGGTTCCTTCCTAGTTTCCTGCCCCTCTGAGTCTAGTTCCTCTCTAGGTTCCTTCCTAGTTTCCTGCCCCTCTGAGTCTAGTTCCTCTCTAGGTTCCTTCCTAGTTTCCTGCCCCTCTGAGTCTAGTTCCTCTCTAGGTTCCTTCCTAGTTTCCTGCCCCTCTGAGTCTAGTTCCTCTCTAGGTTCCTTCCTAGTTTCCTGCCCCTCTGAGTCTAGTTCCTCTCTAGGTTCCTTCCTAGTTTCCTGCCCCTCTGAGTCTAGTTCCTCTCTAGGTTCCTTCCTAGTTTCCTGCCCCTCTGAGTCTAGTTCCTCTCTAGGTTCCTTCCTAGTTTCCTGCCCCTCTGAGTCTAGTTCCTCTCTAGGTTCCTTCCTAGTTTCCTGCCCCTCTGAGTCTAGTTCCTCTCTAGGTTCCTTCCTAGTTTCCTGCCCCTCTGAGTCTAGTTCCTCTCTAGGTTCCTTCCTAGTTTCCTGCCCCTCTGAGTCTAGTTCCTCTCTAGGTTCCTTCCTAGTTTCCTGCCCCTCTGAGTCTAGTTCCTCTCTAGGTTCCTTCCTAGTTTCCTGCCCCTCTGAGTCTAGTTCCTCTCTAGGTTTCCTTCCTAGTTTCCTGCCCCTCTGAGTCTAGTTCCTCTCTAGGTTCCTTCCTAGTTTCCTGCCCCTCTGAGTCTAGTTCCTCTCTAGGTTCCTTCCTAGTTTCCTGCCCCTCTGAGTCTAGTTCCTCTCTAGGTTCCTTCCTAGTTTCCTGCCCCTCTGAGTCTAGTTCCTCTCTAGGTTCCTTCCTAGTTTCCTGCCCCTCTGAGTCTAGTTCCTCTCTAGGTTCCTTCCTAGTTTCCTGCCCCTCTGAGTCTAGTTCCTCTCTAGGTTCCTTCCTAGTTTCCTGCCCCTCTGAGTCTAGTTCCTCTCTAGGTTCCTTCCTAGTTTCCTGCCCCTCTGAGTCTAGTTCCTCTCTAGGTTCCTTCCTAGTTTCCTGCCCCTCTGAGTCTAGTTCCTCTCTAGGTTCCTTCCTAGTTTCCTGCCCCTCTGAGTCTAGTTCCTCTCTAGGTTCCTTCCTAGTTTCCTGCCCCTCTGAGTCTAGTTCCTCTCTAGGTTCCTTCCTAGTTTCCTGCCCCTCTGAGTCTAGTTCCTCTCTAGGTTCCTTCCTAGTTTCCTGCCCCTCTGAGTCTAGTTCCTCTCTAGGTTCCTTCCTAGTTTCCTGCCCCTCTGAGTCTAGTTCCTCTCTAGGTTTCTTCCTAGTTTCCTGCCCCTCTGAGTCTAGTTCCTCTCTAGGTTCCTTCCTAGTTTCCTGCCCCTCTGAGTCTAGTTCCTCTCTAGGTTCCTTCCTAGTTTCCTGCCCCTCTGAGTCTAGTTCCTCTCTAGGTTCCTTCCTAGTTTCCTGCCCCTCTGAGTCTAGTTCCTCTCTAGGTTCCTTCCTAGTTTCCCTTTTAGGGAGTTTTTCCTAGCTACTGTGCTTCTCCATTTGCATTGCTGCTCTTTGGGGTTTTTGGCTGGGTTTCTGGAAACTGCTGATGTAAAAATACATGTATATCCGACATGAATATCACACCAATTGACTGGTTCTTCTGATGTTGTTCACACAGGAGACCATGTTGAGACATTCTCTACATCCAGAGAGCAACAGCAGGAAGATCACAGAGCTAAGAGGTCTCACCACTGCCCACATTGTGTGGAGATTTTCCCAATTCTATCAAAGCTAAAAATACACCTAAAATTACACACAGGAGAGGATCTGTATTCCTGCACTGATTGTGGGAAGAGCTTCAAAACCTCAGCTGATCTAAAAGTTCATCAGAGAACACACACAGGAGAGAAGCCTTACTTCTGCTCTGACTGCGGGGCAAGTTTCTCTCGACTGGGACACTTAAAAACACATGAACGTATACATACAGGAGAGAAGCCTTACTTCTGCTCTGACTGTGGGGAGAGTTTCTCTCAACCAAGCAACTTAAAAACACACCAACGTAAACACACAGGAGAGAAGCCTTACTCTTGCTCTGAATGCGGGGCAAGTTTTTCTCTACTGGGCAACTTAAAAAAGCATGAACGTATACATACAGGAGAGAAGCCTTACTCCTGCTCTAATTGTGTAAAATGCTTCACAACATCATCTCAGCTAAAGGTTCATCAGAGAACACACACAGGAGAGAAGCCTTACTCCTGCTCTGACTGTAGGGCAAGTTTCTCTCAACTGGGCCACTTAAAAACACACCAACGTAAACACACAGGAGAGAAGCCATACTCATGCTCTGACTGCGGGGCAAGTTTCTCTCTACTGTGCAACTTAAAAACACACCAACGTAAACACACAGGAGAGAAGCCTTACTACTGCTCTGACTGTGGGAAGAGTTTTAAAACATCAGCTGAGCTAAAAGTTCATCAGAGAACACACACAGGGGAGAAGCCTTACTACTGCTCTGACTGTGGGAAGAGTTTTAAAACATCAGCTGAGCTAAAAGTTCATCAGAGAACACACACAGGGGAGAAGCCTTACTACTGCTCTGACTGTGGGAAGAGATTCTCTCGACTGTGCCACTTAAAACAACATGAACGTATACATACAGGAGAGAAGCCTTACTCTTGCTCTGACTGTGGGGGCGAGTTTCTCTCGACTGGACCACTTAAAAACACATGAACGTATACATACAGGAGAGAAGCCTTTCTCCTGCTCTGACTGTGTAAAATGTTTTAAAACATCAGCTGAGCTAAAAAGTCATCAGAGAACACACACAGGAGAGAAGCCTTACTCCTGCTCTGACTGTGTAAAATGCTTCTCAACGTCAGCTGAGCTAAAAAGTCATCAGAGAACACACACAGGGGAGAAGCCTTACTACTGCTCTGACTGTGGGAAGAGTTTCTCTCGACTGGGCGACTTAAAACAACATGAACGTATACATACAGGAGAGAAGCCTTACTCTTGCTCTGACTGTGGGGCGAGTTTCTCGCGACTGGGCCCCTTAAAAACACATGAACGTATACATACAGGAGAGAAGCCTTACTCCTGCTTTGACTGTGTAAAATGCTTCTCAACATCAGCTGAGCTAAAAAGTCATCAGAGAACACACACAGGAGAGAAGCCTTACTCCTGCTCTGACTGTGGGAAGAATTTCTCTCATCAGGAAAGCTTAAAATCACACCAACGGATACACACAGGAGAGAAGCCTTACTTCTGCTCTGACTGCAGGGCAAGTTTCTCGCAACTGGGCCACTTAAAAACACATGAACGTATACATACAGGAGAGAAACCTTACTCCTGCTCTGACTGTGGGGCGAGTTTCTCTCAATCATGCAACTTAAAAAACAACATGAACGAATACATACAAGAGAGAAGCCTTAAACCTGCTCTTCACTCTGGGGGCGAGTTTCTCTCGACTGGGACACTTAAAAACACATGAACGTATACAAACAACAGAGAAGCCTTACTACTACTCTGGGCTGTGTCAGCCAGTGATTGTCATACAAATAACTACCGGTCTCATGGTAATTGGCCGGTAATTAACCTAAACATGCTTAGCATCTCCTGGCTTCCACGTTACCTATTTCAGAAGAACAGAATAGCATATTCTGAGTGTCCTTATGTTAGTTCCTGATCTGGCTATGCCATTTGGCTGTGGGCTACACTAGTTCATTTAGCAGACAAGATTTGCTTAGAATTCTGTGGCATTATTTTTTTTATATAGTAAGAAGACAATTGAACATAACTGAAATAAAATAACTTCAGAGGAAGTGTGCACTATTCTGTGTTCAGCGTTAAGAAACAGGTCCTCCCTATATCCATAATTTAGAGTTATTTGTGCGACTTTAGTTGTGATACAAACGTTGGGCTATATGTTTAGATTTTTTATACTTTCTAAGGCTGCATGATGCGACTCTAAAGATGATTTGAAAAAAGTATAATGAAAGGCATGAACTCTGATGCGATGCATGATGGGACTAAAGGCATGAGCTCTGCTCTGTTTCTTTCACAGGCTGCACACACTTCATCAGTCTCTCATTCACAATTTGACAAGCCCTTGATAATATTCTCAACCATCAGACTATTCTCAATTTAATCTGGTCTTTACATACAGCCTACTAACAATTTTTTTTGTATTTAGAACGGCCCAACAAAAAAAGCATGTCATCCGTAGCATGCAGTCGAATAGTGAATGGAGGTTACGTGAGTAAATTGAATTAAATTGCCAAAATTATATAGCCTAATTAGCCTACTCCTGTCTATAAATAAATAAATATAAACATTCAAAATAGGCTACTAAAGCATGATTTGGCCACAGGGTCATTAGCTTCTTGAAAAATTAATAAGTTGTGGATTGTCTACAGTCGGAAGGAAAGGCAGCGTGTGTTTGGGCAGATTATTGTTGAGTTGAGCCTGTCTGTGACAAGTAGAGGCCAAGCCAGGTATATCACAATATTTCTAAATACAATCGTGGGAAAACATACACTACATGACCAAAGTGCTCGTCGAACATCTCATTCCAAAATCATGGGCATTAATATGGAGTTGGTCCCCCCTTTGCTGCTATAACCGCCTCCAATCTTCTGGGAAGGCTTTCCACTAGATGTTGGAACATTGCTGCGGGGACTTGCTTCCATTCAGCCACAAGCATTAGTGAGGTTGGGCACTGATGTTGGGTGATTAGGCCTGGCTCGCAGTCGGTGTTCCAATTCATCCCAAAGGTGTTCGATGGGGTTGAGGTCAGGGCTCTGTGCAGGACAGTCAATTTTTACGCGCTTCAGCACTCGGCGGTCCTGTTCTGTGAGCTTGTGTGGCCTACCACTTCGCAGCTGGGCCGTTGCTGCTCCTAGACATTTCCACTTCACAATAACAGCACTTAGTTGACCGGGGCAGCTCTAGCAGGCATAAATTTGATGAACTTACTATTTGGAAAGATTGCATCCTATAACGGTGCCACGTTGAAAGTCACTGAGCTCTTCAGTAAGGCCATTCTACTGCCAATGTTTGTCTATGGAGATTGCATGGCAGTGTGCTTGATTTTATACACCTGTCAGCATCAGGTGGTTCTGAAAGAGCCAAATCACTCATTTGAAGGGGTGTCCACATATTTTTGTGTGTCTATATAGTGTAGTTCGGAAAGCAAGTGGTTATTGCTGTGAAGAGAAGACTATGAAGAGACTCATCTGGCTTTTATTGTAGTTATCAACATGCTCAACTTGAGCAAACAACTGCATAGCCGATCTTATTGGCACCAGAGGAGAGCATCGGCAATAACCCCTGTGAGCGCACTGCACATATTCACTATTTATCATTGTTGGGTCAGTGCTGCTTTAAAATATTGTTGGACAATAATTTCCTCCTCCAGTTTAGCTGGAAGTCTTATTCTATTTGTGTCTCCCCTTCTCATAGGCCTATTATATGGACAAAGTTGTTTTTATTAATCTGTCAGCAGAGTAGGCTACCCTGTAATTTGTCGTATTAAAAAATATTCTGCTAATGTCTCCAGTCATATAAAGTGTAGCTGAATTGCATGAAATGTGTTTATAAAAGGCCTCATTTTGCCCATGCAAAGAAAGAAAGAAATGTTCCTGATATAACCTTGGCCTACTCTACCCACTATGCGCTCAGCCATGCATTGAATGGTCATTTTGCCAACTGTGATTGAGTTATATTATTAGCCTAAATTATGACTATCCAATCTACTCCTAACATTACGAATAATAGGCTATTTTACATAAGTCTGCAAATGTGATGATGCATGGAATGCTTTAATATAAAGGTGCATTTTTATGGTGAAAATTAGCTTCCCAAACTTAAAACTCACGCACCACCTATATTCCAGGTAGGCTACACCAGTTTTAAAGCGGATTCATGTGCTTCATTTAAAGAATTTAGCAATAAATATAGCAGCAAGAGAAAGCTGGGATCTTCTTTTAAATAGTGGCCTGTGAAAACTCTGTTTAAATAATAGGAACGTTGATAAATAAACATACTGTGCATTGGGAAAGTATTCAGACCCCTTCCTTTTTTCCACATTTTGTTACGTTACAGCCTTATTCTAAAATTGATTAAATTGCTTTTTTCCCTCATCAATCTACACACAATACCCCAGAATGTCAAAGCAAAAACAATTTTTTAGAATTATTTTCATATATTTATATTTTATCCTTATGTACATAAGTATTCAGACCCTTTGCTATGAAACTCGAAATTTAAGCTCTGGTGCATCCTTTTTCCATTGATCACCCTTGATGTTTCTACAACTTGATTGGAGTCCACCTGTGATAAATTCAATTGATTGGAAATTATTTGGAAAGACACACACCTGTCTATATAAGGTCCCACAGTTGACAGTGCATGTCAGAGCAAAAACCAAGCCATGAGGTCAAAGGTATTTTCCATAGAGCTCTGAGACAGGATTGTGTCGAGGCACAGATCTAGGGAAGGGTACCAAAAAATTTCTGCAGCATTGCAGGTCCCCAAGAACACAATGGCCTCCATTATTCTTAAATGGAAGAAGTTTGGAAGCACCAAGACTCTTTCCGCCCGGACAAACTGAGCAATCGGGGGAAAAGGGCCTTGGTCAGGGAGGTGACCAAGAACTCGATGGTCACTCTGACAGAGCTCCAGAGTTTCTCTGTGAAGATGGGAGAACCTTCCAGAAGAACAATCATTTCTGCAGCACTCCACCAATCAGGCCTTTATGGTAGAGTGGCCAGATGGAAGCGAGTCCTCAGTAAAAGGCACATGACAGCCCGCTTGGAGTTTGCCAAAAGGCACCTAAAGGACTCTGACCATGAGAAACAAGATTCTGTGGTCTGATAAAACCAAAGTTGAACTCTTTGGCCTGAATGCTAAGTGTCACGTCTGGAGGAAATCTGGCATCATCCCTACGATGAAGTGACCTCTCACGTCACCCCCCTCCTCCGCACACTCCACTGGCTTCCAGTTGAAGCTCGCATCCGCTACAAGACCATGGTGCTTGCCTATGGAGCAGTGAGGGGAACGACACCTCTGTACCTTCAGGCTCTGATCAGTCCCTACACCCAAACGAGGGCATTGCGTTCATCCACCTCTGGCCTGCTGGCTCCCCTTCCTCTGCGGAAGCATAGTTCCCGCTCAGCCCAGGCAAAACTGTTCGCTGCTCTGGCACCCCAATGGTGGAACAAGCTCCCTCACGACGCCAGGACAGCGGAGTCACTCACCACCTTCCGGAGACATTTGAAACCCCACCTCTTTAAGGAATACCTGGGATAGGATAAAGCAATCCTTCTACCCCCCCCACACACACACAGCGGAGTCGCTCACCCCCTTCCGGAGACATTTGAAACCCCACCTCTTTAAGGAATACCTGGGATAGGATAAAGTAATCCTTCTACCCTCCCCACCCCCCACACACAGCGGAGTCGCTCACCACCTTCCGGAGACATTTGAAACCCCACCTCTTTAAGGAATACCTGGGATAGGATAAAGTAATCCTTCTACCCCCCCACCCCACAGCGGAGTCACTCACCACCTTCCGGAGACATTTGAAACCCCACCTCTTTAAGGAATACCTGGGATAGGATAAAGTAATCCTTCTACCCCCAAATTGTAAAGTGGTTATCCCACTGGCTATAGGGTAAACGCACCAATTTGTGAGTCGCTCTGGCTAAGAGCGTCTGCTAAATGACGTTAATGTGCCCTTGAGCAAGGCACTTAACCCCAATTGCTCCTGTAAGTCGCTCTGGATAAGAGCGTCTGCTAAATGACTAAAATGTAATGTAAATGTAATGAAGCATGGTGGTGGCAGCATCATGCTGTGGGGATGTTTTTCAGTTGCAGGGACTGGGAAACTAGTCAGGTTTCCCAGTCCCTGCCACCACCATGCTTCACCGTGAACGGAGCAAAGTACAGGGAGATCCTTGATGAGAACCTGCTCCAAAGCACACAGGACCTCAGACTGGGGCGAAGGTTCACCTTCCAACAAGACAACAACCCTAAGCACACAGCCAAGACAACGCAGGAGTGGCTTCGGGACAAATCTCTGAATGTCCTTGAGTGGCCCAGCCAGAGCCCGGACTTGAACCCGATTGAACATCTCTGGAGGGACCTGAAAATAGCTGTGCAGCGACGCTCCCCATCCAACCTGACAGAGGTTGAGAGGATCTGCAGAGAAGAATGGGAGAAACTCCCCAAATACAGGTGTGCCAAGCTTGTAGGGTCATACCCAAGAAGCGCGAGGCTGTAATCGCTGCCAAAGGTGCTTCAACAAAGTACTGATAAAGGGTCTTAATGCTCATGTAAATGTCATATTAAATTTTTTTATTTTGAATACATTTGCTACAATTTCTGAACTGTTTTTGAGTTGTTATTATGGGGTATTGTGTGTATATTGGTGAGGGGGGGGGGAACAATTTAATCCATTTTTAGGATAGGGCTGTGACGTAACAAAATGTGGAAAAAGTCAAGGAGTCTGAATTCTTTCCAAGTGCCTGTATATGGTATTTTATATTGTATTATGTATTGTATTGTGATACGTGGTTTGGATACGACTGATGTGTGGTTGGCTCTCCTGGCTATCTTAAGATGAATGCCCAAGCTGTGGGTCGCTCTGGATGGGAGCGTCTGATGCCCAAGCTGTGGGTCGCTCTGGATGGGAGCGGCTGATGGCCAAGCTGTGGGTGGCTCTGGATGGGAGCGTCTGCTAAATCAGGGTTTCCCAAACTCGGTCCTGGGTGATTATTTTTTACTACTAAATGACTTTTGTTTAATGATACACAGGCTATGAAATGACTACATGTGTTTATTAAATTGTATTTTAAAACTAGATTCATTATTTTAGCCATTGATTAATGTATTTGGATAACTGCAATGAACTTAATTGATCTGCTAATAAAAAAGAAACCTTCATTTTTCGGTTATCTATACAGAAAATACAATGTTTTTCTTTAACTCAAAATCATGTTTCTATTTATCTAGTCAAAACATGTCACTATACCTCTACACATCACCATTGGGACAAGCCAATTAGCTAGGCACCAGTATTTTCTACAATGCGTACAAATATATGTATGCAGTATAAAGGATTTACATAGGTTTCTTGTTAAATAAATGTATTTGTCATTTTTTTTATGGTGCCAAAGTCCAGGGACAGCATTACCACCACAATTCAATAATGACCCACTTACTATTGGGGAATGGAACCAGAGAGGAAGCTTGTGTTACCTTTCTAATTATAATAATATGCCATTTAGCAGACGCTTTTATCCAAAGCGACTTACAGTCAAGCGTGCATACATTTTTGTGTATGGGTGGTCCCGGGGATCGAACCCACTACCTTGGCGTTACAAGCGCCATGCTCTACCAGCTGAGCTACAGAGGACCACACCACTACAGTATTCATTTCAACAGACCCTTTCCATCTCCCATTGTTAGAGTTCAATATATGCCCAGGACTATATTGAGGTTCAGGCTGTTGTAATGTCCAGTTGATTATGTAAATAGTATTGTAGAACTCTGGTATTGATGGTCCATTTGAGAGTGAGTCATTGATATGAATGCTCAGAGTGAAAGACCTGAGTACTCACATGTGATGGCCCACATCAACCACAACCTTCCTATTGTGTTAGTAAGGACCACAACATATTAGGCAGCCATTGTTCTAAATGTGTTCATACATACAGTACAATGGGAGGGGGTGTGGCATTCACAGGGGACCAGGAAGTTGATCTCAGACTTCTATTTAGGACTGGGATCCTATCCAGAGTTGACAGATTACAAACCCAGCCTGCCTCTCTCCTTCCACACTGATTCTAAACCTACAGTCACCTAGTCCTGATTGTGACAGTGGAGCCTAGTTTGCATTGCAGGATCTAGAGATGGCATCAGTAGACAGGTTTCCATTGGCCTAGGTTTATTTGACAAAAAACATTTAGCAAAGAAATCATTGCAACATGATGGGAAACGGCAGATACAGGAGACATTTTCTAAAGATCCACAAATGTTTTATCTTTTCAACAGGGGCAGGAAAACATTGAAGAACCACAGTTCAATGCCGCGAAGGTGTAAAAATGGCGCTGCTAAAATCAGAGATTCTTCTCCTGAGTACATACCTTCAAATCTTGAGTACACACCGCGTCCCCTGTATATAAACCTTGCATATAGGACTTCAAGTTGTAAAATAGTCAACTACTCCTTTAATGGAGTGGTAGGTGCTATGAAAGGGATGTTTAAAAAAAAAAAACGTTAATGTTGTATTTTGTTCATTGGTCCACTGTTAATAACGCCAAAAAATGTTGCATGTTAGCAGTCAAGTTTTCAAGATAGAGCACTTTCAGTACAGAGAAACAAGTGTGATGATGCAAATGAGGAAAATGATAATTGCATACAATTTGCATCATCACACTTGTTGCAATGTACTACAGTGTTTCCCAATCCTGGTCCAGGGGACACAAAGGGGTGCGCTTTTTAGTTTTTTTGCCCTAACACTCACACAGTGGACTCAACTAAGCAACTCCAGCCTTTGAATGGAATAAGGTATGTGAGGGCTAGGGCAAAAACAAACATGTCCACCCCCTTTGGCCAGGATTGGGGAACACTGCTGTACTGAAAGTCTCCATCTTGAGAACTTCCACTGCTGATGCGCACATTTTTGGGATTGTATACAGGGTGAGGGAAACCAATGTGTACATTTGTATAAAAAATGTATGCACTCACTAACTGTAAGTCGCTCTGGATAAGAGCGTCTGCTAAATGACAAATGTAAATTTGTAATTTAACTATCCGTTTAATTAGAGTTCTTTGGAGTTACATTTGGTCAGAGGTGCATTTGCTCTAAGCATGTGCTATAAATAAACATTCACTTGTTTTATAAAGAAAACGTATTTTGTCATCTCTTAAGAAGGATAGGCCAACTGAACGAGTGTGCTCACATACTCCCCTTAAAGACCTTTGCTTGAAAAACGAGAAAAAAGTGGCAGTAGTACGGTTTGTCCATTTTGAGACGCCATAGACCCCTTTCTGTGTTTACAAACATTGCTGCAAGAGGGGGATGGGCGCGAGTTGGTGGCAGAACAAGGGGGGAGTTCTTATAGAACGCCAGCAAAAAAAAGCCTCTTTTTACAGTGTTGCTTATGAGTGCATTTCACACTACTTTGGATTATAATTGGATTTTAAGGTTCATATGAATGCCCTGCTTAATATAATGTTTGTGTCATCATCACAAATCAACTGCATTATACTAAAAACACTTCAACTTCAACCAGTAAAATGGCTCTTTGGCTAGCTTTTGCTATAGGCTATATCAATGAGCATTAGCATTGTATAACAACTACGCATCCCCCAAAATTTATTTTGCAAAGATCACAACCAAATATAATCTTAGCGATTGTTCAACCAAGAATCAAAACATAATTCCTAAGCCTATGAGAGCCCCAAAAAAGTTATTTTGTTTAGAAGTAATAAAAAATGAAAAATCTAGACTACCGCCAAGTTGCTGTTATAGCAGTGTAGTTGTAGATGGGCGTTGCCGCCAGGGTTGTGGGTTGTTGGGGGGGACAGTAGGTAGATGCATGCCGGTGACGGTCGTTGGTTGCGGGGGGTTGGGTCGTGTTATTAAATTATTTACGTATCTGTTTGTGGCGTCAAGTGTGTCATGTACTGGAAAAGGGTCTATAGCCACTTGCTCCAAAATAGTCAGAAAACTCAAAGAAATCCGTCTTTAAATGTTGATATTTTTTGCAGAAAAAGCTTAGTGCGTGCAATTTTACATCTAACAAGATGTTTGGTTTCCAGTATTTCTCAATGAAAAAAACCTGCATGAAAAGAGTCTCAAGGGTTTAGTATGACAACAAATGCTAATGAAGAATCCCTACTGTTGACCAATCACCAACGACGGGCGTAGACTTCGGCTACCGGCTTGCCTCGAGAAAAAAATGTTGTTTGCCCGAAAAGCTTTTAAAAAACCCTTACCGAAAGTCCAAAACGAAAACCTCACAAAAATGTTGTCATAATATATGCACAAACTCTTCCGAACTGTTTCGGCTTGCAAACATGCTGACGCCTTAAAGGTAACAAAAGTCTGTCTTACAATGGTTTCAGTAGTCCTGCACTGTCACAAGGTATAGATTATACCCCTGTTAGACCTGAAGTAGCAGACAGTCTAAATACAGATTAGTGACAATATCAGAGCAGCCAAAGCCATTTGTAACATAATTATTGTTAGACCCAGCATAAAGTTCAGGCTGCTTTCAACACCATGGAGTGAATCCCTTACCACTGACTACACCTGGCTATCAAATACGGGCGCTTAGTCTGGCAGCGGTTATTCATCATTTACTGCCTTAAAAAAACTTGGCTGATATGGCTGACTTGCTTAAGCAAATATGGTTTCTAATGACTCCTTGTGGATTTGTGTGACCGATGAACCGCCTAGTTAAATAAAGGTTCAATAATAATAAAATATGTACATAATTAAATGGCCACTGTAAAACACACAGGGTGTTCACTCCTTAGGCCTACCTTCCTTTCTGTGTCAGACTTCTGCCTCAGGTCTTGGGTGGAAAATCTACTTCTGAAGTACCATGCTTAGATTCATGCAGCCACAGTTTCGATACAAACAAGACACACTGGTTTGGCATTAGAGAAATAGGATGAATATATTTTAATAGAACAGGTAGCAGTGGTGGAAAAACTACCCAATTGTCATACTTGAGTAAAAGTAAAAGATACCTTAATAGAAAATGACTCAAGTAAAAGTGAAAGTCATGATCAAATTCGCAGCAAAAGTCTTCAAGTAGTTTGGTTAAATATACTTAAGTTTCAAAAGTAAACATAGTTGCCAACCCCCTATATTGTAAATTCAATCTGGTTGGTATAAGATTGAAATGGGAAAATAATGTACCTGTGAAAACCCCTGAAATAGCTCCCCAATACCGTCTGATGTATATATTTAATGTATTACATGAATGGTGACCACAGCCCTTCCAACAATACATTTAAATAGTGTTTTCCTGCTGATTTTTTCCCACCCTGCCGTATTCAATGTTCCATATCAAATGTGTCTCCCAGTGCAGCTTTACTTCCAGGCTGTTATGACAGATCAGCCGTATCTTCTATATA